>NW_006921794.1:2095712-2097271 GCF_000298275.1 Orycteropus afer afer
TTCCTCCTATTCTGATGCCATGTTCTTCTTCATATAGTCCAGCTTCTCATATTATTTGCTCAGCATACAGATTGAATAAGTATGGTGAAAGGACACAACCCTGACACACTCCCTTCTTGATTTTAAACCATGATGTATTCCTTTGTTCTGTTCAAATGATAGCCTCCTGGTCTATGTACAGGTTCCTCATGAGTACAATTAAATGTTCTGGAATTGCCATTCTTCTCAATATTATCTACAATTTGTTATGAGCCACACAGTTGAATGTCTTTACATAGTCAATAAAACACAAATAAACATCTTTCTGATATTCTCTGCTTTGAACCAAGATCCATCTGACATCAGCAATGATAGCCCGCATTCCACGTCCTCTTCTGAATCAGTTTGCATTTCTAGAAGTTCTCTGTCAATGTACTACTGCAATCATTTTTGAATTATCTTCGGTAAGATTTTACTTGCGTGCAAAATGAATGATATTTTTTGATAATTTCCACATTCTGTGGGATCACCTTTCTTTGGAATGAGTGCAAATATGGATCTCTTCTAGTCAGTTGGCCAGGTAGTTGTCTTCCAAATCTCCTGGCATAACTGAGTGAGTGCCTCCAGTGCAGCATCCGTTTGTCGAATCATCTCAGTGGGGATCCCGTCAATTCTTGGAGCCTTGTTTTTCGCCACTTCCTTCAGTGCACCTTTGACTTCTTTCAGTACCATTGGTTCTTGATCATATGCCACCTCTTGAAATGGATGAACATCGACCAGTTCTTTTTGGTACATTGACTTTGTGTATTCCTTCCATCTTCCTTTGATGTTTCCTGAATTATTCAATACTTTTCCCATAGAATATTTCAGTGCAACTTGAGGCTTAAATTTTTTCTTCAGGTCTTTCAGCTTGAGAAATGCTGAGTGTGTTCTTCCCTTTTGGTTTTCTAATTCCAGGTCTGTGCATATTTCATTATAATAATTGACTTTTTCTTCTCAAGCTGCTCTTTGAAATCTTCTGTTCAGCTCTTTTATCTTGTCATTTGTTCCATTTGCTTTAGGTACTCTCCATTCAAGGGTAATTTTCACAGTCTCTTTTGACATCCATTTTGGTCTTCTTTTCCTTTCCTCTCTTTTTAATGACCTTTTGTTTTCTTCGTGGATGATGTTCTTGATGTCATCCCACAATTCTTCTGGTTTTCAGTCACTGATGTTCAATGCATCAAATCTGTTTTTTTAGATGGTGTCTAAATCCAGAAGAGATATATTCAAGGTCATATTTTAGCTCTCATGGACTTGTTTTAATTGTCTTCAACTTCAGCTTGCATATGAGCAATTGATGGTCTGTTCCATAGTCAGCTCCTGGCCTTGTTTTGGCTGAAGATTTTGAGCTTCTCCATCACCTCTCGCCACAGATGTAGTCAGTCTGATTCCTGTGTATTCCATCTGGCAAAGTTCATGTGTATAATGACTGTTTGTGTTGTCAAATAAGGTATTTGCACCGAATAAGTTATTGGTCTTAGAAAATTCTAACATGCCATCTCTGACGTTACTTCTGTCACCAAGGCCAAATTATATAT
>NW_006921794.1:2113963-2116166 GCF_000298275.1 Orycteropus afer afer
GTGGTCTGTTCCACAGTCAGCTCCTAGTCTTGTTTTGGCTGAAGCTATTGAGCTTTACCATTGCCTCTTTCCACATATATAGTTTATCTGATTCCTGTGTATTCCATCTGGCAATTTCCATATGTGTAGCTGTGATTTATGTTATTGAAAAAACTGTATTAACAATGAGTAAGTTGTTGGTCTTGCATAATTCTGTCATGCGTTCTCTGGCATCATTTCTATCACCAAGGCCATATTTTCCCACTATGGATGATTCTTCTTTGTTTTCAACTTTAATGTTCCAGTCACCAGTTGTAATCAATACATCTTTATTGCATGTTTCATCAGTTTCAGGTTTCAGAAGTTGGTATAAATCTTCACTTTCTTCATCTTTGGCTTTAGTGGTTGGTGTATAAATTTGAATAATAGTAGTGTTAATTGGTCTTCCTTGTAGGTGTGTGGATATTATCCTATCACTGATAGCACTGTACTTAAGGATAGATCTTGAAACATTCTTTTTGACAATGAATGTGATGCCTTTCCTCTTCCGTATGTCATTCCCAGCATAGTAGACAACATGGCTGTCTGATTCAAAATGGCCAAAACCAGTCCATTTCAGTTTACTAATGCCCAGGATATTGATCTTTATGTGTTCCATTTCATTTTTGACAACTTCTAATTTTCCTAGGTTCATACTTTGTACATTCCACATTCTGATTATTAATGGATGTCTGGTGCTGTTTCTTCCCATTTTGAGTTGTGCTACATCAGCAAATGGAGGTCCCAAAACATCCGTGTCATTAAGTTGGCTCTACTTTGAGGATGCATCTCTTCTCCAGTTGTATTTTGAGTGTCTTCCAACCTTAGGGGCTCATCTTCCAGGGGAAAAGCTGCTGATGACACTTTAGACATAATCAAATACCTCACTGGACTAACTTTCTCAGTTTGAAGGATTAGGGTCATGTTCTTGTGGGACAATCCAGTCAGTTACCATAATACTGTTTTTAAAGGTTCTGTCCTATCTCCCAGTTTGGTGAGTAGCGTCTGGGATCTTAAAAGCTTGTGAGTGGCCTTCCAAGATTCAACAGTTAGTCTCTACTTGCCTGGAGCAGCAAGAATCAGAGAAGCAACTGGGCTACAACACTAATAGCCTGTATGCCCTGCTGCCTCCTCTAACGTGAGAGCAGAAGAACTGGATAGTGCTCCGCTACCATTACTGAATGTTTTGATTAGGAGCATAATAGATGGCTCTTGAAAGAGAATGAAATATAGAACAGAACTTCAAATTCTAAGGAATCCAGACTTATTGGATCAATTGTGACTGTAGAACCTCTGAGATAATTGCACTGGGATACTTTAAACCTTGAAACAAATCTATTCCCTGAAATCATCTTTAAAAAAATAAACAAAATTCAAGAATATCATCCTTAGTGTTGCACGTTTTTTAAAAACTATCTCTATGAGATCAAAAGGATGGCAGTAAATCTAAAGCATAGATGAGAAGCTTAGGTGGGCAGTCAGTCTAAATTAATGGGAGTGAAAAAATTAGGACAAAAATAATGAGAATGTTGACACAATATGTAGAATGTAACCCAGTGTCACTGCACAGTATGTATAGAAATGGTTAAATGGGAGCATATTTTGATGTGTATTTTCACATACATACAAAATTTAAAAAATAACTGATGGCTAACTGAAAAAAAAATAGTACATACATTTAAAAACAAATATTGGCTAGGGATTGAATAAGAATTCAGCCCAACGTAAACCAGATGTTTTATTTTTACATAGAAAGGGAAATCGTGGAATATAGTATCGAGCTCTTTGGTATTATTTTGACAGCAGCCTACTACTATGTGAACTCCTGAAAGGCAACATCTTTTGCCTGAACATAGTGAAGTCTGGGAGATTGCTGTCACACACCAGGCAATGTTTATGTTAGGTTATGCATGGCAGTTCGGCAGTTGGTTTTGCAGATGTTCCTAATGTACGGTCTTAAATCTTGTTTCTATTTCCGGCATGCTTTTAAATATGACTCATGTTTTCTTGAGGCCATCCTAAAAATGCAGCTAGTTTCAAGCATTAATGTAAAATACACCACGGACATTACACAGCACTATATAATGCTTTCTTTTAGTAGTTTAATGCAATTTCCCGACAAATTAAATATGTGGGTGCCTTTTTTTAGTGAAATCCACTATGTCAAAATTTGTGTAAGTGAAAA
>NW_006921794.1:2116566-2117390 GCF_000298275.1 Orycteropus afer afer
CTCATGGAAACCTCACATGTGAAGAGTAGATAGAACTGCTCCATAGAGTTTTAAATATTAATTAATTAATTAATTTTTAAAAATTATGTTCTTTGAGGATTTCTGTGTTGTGCCAGTTGACCTTGGTGTTCCCCGAGAGTACGGTCCTGAGCTCCCAGGCCCAGCGACTCATTCCCTCAAGGTGTTTGGTTATGGCTAAGACATTTTCATAACTTTTCCCCCTGTATCCTCTACTATATCCATGGATGTATTTGCAGCATATATAAATACATAAGTAGAAACATCCTCTGTCAAATCTCTATATATTTATTGGTGTAGTCCCATTCACCTTCCCATTCTTGTTCAGCTTGCGTGTCTATGAATGTATACACTTGGAGATTATTGTTATTGCTGTCATTGCAGGATTGTATATGTAATAATATTCACCTCTGCTGCCTTTAACTCTTGTGCTTCTCACTGTCTCTTTCACTGCCTTGATCATTTTGTGCTGACCTCCCTTTTCCTGGATATGGCCCTTCCCTTCACCCACATTAATACGAATCTACCCTCCAGTTAGTGATTTACCTTCCCTTTACATCCCACTCCTGGTAACCTTCAAAGAATGATTCTTTCCCTGTGTAAATCTTTTCTTAACTTTTTACAGTAGTGATCTCATACAGTAATTGTCCTTTTGTGATTGACTAATTTAACAGCATACTATTCTAGGTTCATCCATGTTATGAGGTGTTTTGCAGAGTCACTGTGTTCTTTAACATTGTATATTATTACCTTGTGTGTATGTACCATAATTTGTTTATCCATTCATCTGTGTTTGAGCACTTCCA
>NW_006921794.1:2121456-2128864 GCF_000298275.1 Orycteropus afer afer
GGACTGATCTTTAGGTCAATTCTCAGGTCCTAAACACCACTTGGAAATATTTGGGCTGTTGGTCTTGTCAGAGTGGCTGATAGTCCACAGCTCCGACCATCTCTGTACTCACTGTTTTCATTCACATTTTTCCACCAGTTGGTGCCTAATCCATTTCTGTATAGTTCCTTTCAAAGCTCATGGTTCCAGGATTATCTTCTGTATCTCTGTCAATTGGTTTTTCTTTTCTTTGTTGAAAAGGGTCTGTGTCGCTTGTCTGCCTATCTGTATTTCCAGCTTCTTAAGGAAGTGCCATACTGCTTTCCACAGTGGTTGAACCATGTTACAGTTCCACCAGCAGTGTATAAGGGTTCTAGTCTCTCCACATCCTTGCCAGCATTTGTTGTTTTCTGTTTTCTTTGAACATTACTACTGATACTGGGGTGAGATGATATCTTATTGTAGTTTTGATTTGCTTTTCTCTGATGGCTCATGATTGTGAGCATTTCTGCAGGTGTTTGTTGAAAAGAGAACACACAGACTGGGAAAAAATTTTTGGCAATGACGTGTCAGACAAGGGTGTAATCTCTAAAAATTTATTAAGAACTTTAGCACCTCAAGAGAAAAAAGCAATCCAATTAAAAAAGGGGCAGAGGACATGAATAGGCACTTCACCAAAGAAGACATTCAGGCAGCCAATATACACATGAAGAACTGCTCGTGATGTTAGCCATTACCAAAACTCACTGTCATTGAGTCCATTCCCACTCATAGTGACACTATATGACAGAGTAGAACTGCCCTATAGGATTTCCAAAGGATCCCTGGTAGTGTAGTGCAGAGCACTGGCAGAGCAGCTGGTGGGTTCACACTGATATCTTTTGGTTAGCAGCCCAGTGTTTTAACCACTACAATACCAGTGCTCCTTGATATTAGACTTTGTTGTTGTTGTTGTGTGCCATCGAGTTGGACCTGACTCATAATGACCCCTCCTTGGGTTTCTGAGGCAGTATCACTGTGGAAGTAGATTGCCCAAACTTCCTTCTGAAGAGTGGCTGGTGGGTTTGAACCACCAGCCTTCAGGTTAGCAGTCAAGTGCCTTAAGCACTATGCCACCAGAGCTTCTGATATCAGCCCTTAGAGAGATGGAAATCAAAAGAACAATGAGATATCATCTCACCATAGCATTAATAAAACCCACTGCCATCAAGCAGATCCTGACTCGTAGCGATCCCCATAGGGTTTCCAAGGCGGTAAATCTACTGAAGCAGACTGCCTCATTTTTCTCCCACGGAGGGCTGGTTTGTTTGAATTGCCAACCTTTTGCTTAGCAGCCCAGTATCTTAACCACAGTGCCACCAAAGCTCATTCCCTAGCATTAAGAAGCCAAAAACTAACCAGACTCACTGCCATTGAGTTGATTCTGACTCATGGCAACCATTAATTTGGTTTCTGAGGCTGTGACTGTTTTTAGAAGCAGACTGCCTCCTCTTTCTTCCATGGAGTGGCTGGTAGGTTCGAATTACTGACCTTTTGATTAGCAACCAAACTTCTTAACCACTGCACCACTAGAGCTCCTGCTAGCATTAATATTGTTTGGTGCTCTCGAGTCATCTCTGACTCTTAAAGTCCCTATGTACAACCAAATGAAGCACTGCCCAGCCATGTGCCATCATCATAATCTTTGCTTTACTTGAGCCCATTGTTGTAGCCACTGTGTTAGCAAAATACAAAAAAACAGAAAGCAACAAATGCTGGCAAGGGTGTGGAGAGACTAGAACTCTCATACACTGCCCGTTGGACTGTAAGATGGTGCAACCATTGTGTAAGATAGTATGGTGCTTCCATAAAAGTTGGAAATAGACATACCATATGATGCAGTAGTCCCATTACCAAGTATATATCTTGCAGCGTAAAAGCCATGGTGTGAATATATGTATGCACACCCATGTTCATCATAGTACTGTTCACAATAGCAAAAAGTTGAAAACAACTTAAGTGCCCATCAATGATGAATGGGTAAACAAACTTACACAGACTGGAATACTATGCAACATTAAAGAATAATGATGATTCTGTGAAACAACTCCGAACGTGGATGAACCTGGAGGACATTATGCTGAATGAAAGCAGTCAACCCCAAAAGGATAAATATTGTATGAGGGTGCTGTTATAAAAAGTCAAGAAAAGGATTTCACATAGAAAGAAACATTCCTTGATGGTTACCAGGGGAGGGAAGGAAAAGGAGTGTAAATGCATAATAACTTGGGTGATGGCAAAAGCAATTTACAATAAGGAGGAGGTCAGCCCAAAATGATCAAGTAAAAGGAAGATGCTTGGAGGAGCATAAGTTAAAGGCTACAGAGGTAAATTTACATACACAATCCATAGGGTTTTCAAAGCTGTGGCCTTTGGGAATTAGGTTGCCAAGCTTATGTTCCAAGGTGCCTCTGGGTGGATTTGAACTACCAACCCTCTGGCCAGTAGTTAAGTGCTTAATTGTTTGTACCACCCAGGGACTGGATTCTTACCAACCGTGGATAGATGACAACACCTTTTCATGTTTGTAGTCCTGAGTATTTAACAAACACTATACAGCACTTGAGGCAGCTAACCTAAAAATTGGCAGTTTGAACCCACCCAGCAGTACCATGGAAGAAAAGGCCAGGTGATCTGCTTATGTTTAGATTCTCAAAACCAGAACTGAACCCACTGCCACTGAGTTGACTCTGACTCATAGTGACCCTCATTGGGCTTCCAAGGCTGTAAATCTTTACTGAAGTAGATTGCCTCATCTTCCTTCTGCAGAGCAGCTGGTGGGTTTGAACCATTGACCTTCTGGTTAGCCTTATCCACTGTACCACCAGAGACAATAAAACAGTTCTGTTCTTTAACACACGGGGTCATCATGATTCGGAACTAATTGGATTGCCAACAATAACATCAACTGTCACTGGACGATGTTCTAAGTGCTTAATTTAATCCTTATAACAACTTTATAAGTAGGTACAATTATTATATCCATTATACAAATGGGGAAGCTGAGCACAGAAAGATTACATATGTTAAGGTCATTTAAGTTGGGATTTGAATCCTAGCAGTTTGGCCTTCCTTTGTGAACTTGGACACTATGTTTGGCTACATTTAGGGTATGAGATGTAAATGAGATACCTGTATGAAAGTTTATTTTTACCTGGCAGATGTCAGGAGTACAGTAAATTATGGCCATTGTTATTATTGTCATTGGGAGAAAATAAAGGAAGGGAAGATAAGTGGTCTTTGTGAAGGTATATGAGACTACCAGGTCAACCACATGATTCATAAACTGTCTAGGTGTATTAAGAAACTTAAGCAGAACTGAAATGCAGTGGTGAAGGGAGCCTTAGATAGTCTGACATCTCCTGGAAGTGTAATTTAAAGGTAGAACTTAATTTGCTACTGATCTGCCTCCCTGACTATTTCATCTATCAGAAGGCAGGAGAAACTGTGAGCAACACTTTCTCTGGGCTCAGTCCTGACTGTTGTTGTTGTTGTTGTTATTTGCCGTCGAGTCGGCCCCGACTCATAGCGACCCCTCCTTGGGTTTCCGAGGCAGTATCACTACGGAAGTAGGATTGCCCAACCTTCCTTCCGAGGAGTGACTACTAATTAGGAATTACTCATTCATGGTGTGCAGAGACAGAAACTTTGAGAAAAAAACTAAAGTTGACCTAGATGCAGTATTTCTCAAATAGGATGCCTTCAACATATTAGACAGGATAGGAATGTCTAGGCCATTGTAGTTAATATCACTTAATATCAGTTGTGCATAGAATTGCCCCTCCTCCCCCAAGGCCTGGCAACAATAAAAGCATCCCCAGTGGTTCTCCAGGCACATGAATATGTTGCTGAGGTAAAGACATTCCCTTAAGCACACTCAGGATTATACACAGTTCCCAGGGCTCCAGCTCTCAAGAACTCCATGCCATTCTCTCCTACTTAAGAAAGTACATTGGTGTACACATTGTTCAGTTATTATAGCTGTAACTTTGATTGTGCTCCAATTAAAAAAAAAAAAGAAGTTAAATTATTCCTAAACCTCAGTACTTTATTCACTGACAGCTTGGGGCAGAGCTCACATTTAATTAGGAACTACTGCCTTCAACTTTTAGAAGTCTTGAAAACAAATATACTTCCAAGGTTAAGACATTTCAGAGTGGAATGGGTTATGGAGAACTAAATCAAGACTCTGTAATAATGAAGAGTTACTATAAATAATAAAATGTGGGAGGAAGGTGAAGAGACCGATTTGGCTTTGCCTTCTACAGCTTTCCAAATTTCAGATTTTCTGTGGTCAGGTCCTCCTAATGGAAGGTTAGGTACAGTGCCAAAGCTGAATAAAAGGAGTAACTCCAAACTGTGAGAATAATGTGGGGAAGGCTTGGGGCCAGGAGAAACTGAGATTTATGAAAATGTAGGGAAAACAATAACAACCAAAATAAAGTGTGTTAAGTTCTTACGTGTTTTGTGTCAGAGAAGAAGAGGTAATTGATCTGCAGCGTATGGAACATTGTCTGATTTTACTAATGACTGGGCAGTTAGAGCTTCTTCACTCTTATTTTGCTTCATCCTTAAACAGCAAAGCGACTGACTTGTCTTGAAATAAGGAAGGGTAGGTAGCATAGTCTCTAAGGCACTTGACTGCTGACCGGAAGGCTGGCGGTTCAAACCTCCCGGCCACCCCTCCGAAGGAAGGTTGGGCAATCTACTTCTGTAGTGATACCACCTCGGAAACCCAAGGGGGAGTCGCTATGAGTCAGGTCCAACTTGACGGCACATAGCAACAACAACAACAATAACAGACTATACATCAAAAAGGTGGATGTAAGACTGAGGTATGAGAGAGAATACAGTGGAAGCCAGAACTTGATAAGAGTGCTTTGTTTTTCTGGATCTTGCAAGTTTTCACCTTTGACAGGGCTCAGACTTGCCACTTTTCTACTGCTCTCTATTAAGAATCCTACCTCATAAACACCCAGTGAGTTTTCCTTCTCTGATGGTTTCTGTCTTGAACATTTGTTCCAGCTTTTGAGGGTTTTATGGTAGTTAAGGGGGCATCTGGTAGTTATAATTGACATGAACTCTCTAGGCTCAGGTCAATTGCATTCTAGTATCATGAAACCACTTGATAGATTGCTCAACAATATAGGTATTAGAGCAGCATTTCAATCTTTTTTTCATTATCATTCCCTAAGGAGCCTTTTAGACACTTTTTTTTTCTCTTAAATTTTCCCTATCTCAAGAAACTGTAATACTACAGATACATATTATATATCTGTGTATGCACTGTGACACTTTAGAGAACCACAAACCATTGCGATTCTAATTCTTCTTCACATAGCCCCCTCCAGGAACCATTTTTTTTTTTTGTTCCATTGGGAGTGATGTTGTTGTTGTTGTTATTTGCCGTCGAGTCGACCCAACTCATAGCGACCCCTCCTTGGGTTTCCGAGGCAGTATCACTACGGAAGTAGGATTGCCCAACCTTCCTTCCGAGGAGTGGCTGGTGGGTTTGAACCGCCAGCCTTCTGGTTAGCAGTCAAGTGCTTTAGCCACTATGCTACCAGAGCTCCTGGCTGGTGTGATAGGCCCCTATTAAAACACATTCTTGGAGGATTCCTGGAGGACAGTAAATAAGACAACTCTTCTACCTGGGTTATGAAGTTCCTGGTTTTCAGAGGCAGAAACACTTGCTTTGGGGAAATTATAACATGGTTTAGAATGACCTCAGTTCTTCCCACTGTGATAAAGAAAATCAGAAAATTATCTTTTATTTTTTTTTTTTTCCGATTATTAGCTTTTTGGAGGGAAAAACCCCAATTACTTTTATTTTATTTTATTTTTGTGTGTATGCATTATTGTGCTGTCAGATAAAAACAGAAACAAAAAACAAACACAACTTTTGTCCTAGGCAAGCTTTCTTAGTTTGACCTTTGAATCGTTTCATGACCTTTTTGAGTGATTAAACAAAGTTAAACAATTATGGGATATTAAGTATATATACAAAGGAACTCTGGTAACATAGCTCCTAAGGCATTTGACTGCTAACCAGAAGTTTGGCGGTTCAAACCCACCAGGCACTCCATGGAAGGAAGACTGGACAATCTACTTCCATAAGGATTTACTGCCTCAGAAACCCAAGGGGGTGGCTATGAGTTGAAATTGACTCAATGGCAGTGAGTTTGGGTCTAAGTATATATAAAAGACTGTGAAATATATATATGTATGTATCCATCCACCCATATATATGTATGTATATATGTATAGGTACTTATGTATGCAACATAGAAATAAAACAGAAACTATATCCCACCATACCTGGTTTAAGAACTAGAATATTACCAATACCATGGAAGCTATCCATGAGAATCTCTAGATTCTATGCACATTCTCTGAGTATTCATTAATTTGAATTTATTATTTTCTTGATTTGTTTAAGTAGTGTTTTATCAAATATGTATGTATCGCTGAAAAATACATTTTGCTAGCTTTTTCAGCTTTATCAAAATGGTCTATTATATGTTAGTTATTTTGCAATTCAATTTTTTTCGTTCAATACTATACATTTAAAAGTTAATTATATTATTAGGATTAGTAGTAGTTCATTTTTGTTGATACATATTTTTTTGTGCATTTTATCCATTCTACTATCTCCAGTGCTGTAGTTTTTTTTTTTTCTTTTAAAGAGACAGAAACTGTTTTTTCTGCAGGCATAAATGAAAGGAATTTGAATACAGTTCATATATATATGAAACACACACAGCTGGTTTTCCATATCTCTGGGTTCCATATCTGCAGATACAACCAACCTTGGATCAAAAGTACTCAGATAACAAAAAACAATTAAGTGGTCAAAGCAATCCCTCAAATGCCAAGAGGGAGCGTAAAGTGCTATTTACATTCACCAAAACCAAAACTCACTGCCAAGGAGTCGATTCCATCTCATAGCGACCCCCTTTGGGTTTCCAAGGTGGTAAATCTTTACGTAAGTGTATTGCCCAGTCTTCCTTCCGTGGAGTGGCTGGTGGGTTTGAACTGCCAATCTTCAGGTTAGCAGTCAAATGCCTTAGGCACTGTACCACCAGTGTATGGGAAGATGTGTGTAGGTTATATGCCAGTACTACACTATTTTATGTAAGGCACTGGAGCATCCTTCAATTTTGGTATCTGTGGGGGTTCCTGGAAAAAAATCCCCTACACATACCAAGGGACTATCTCATATATATACACACACACACTATATATATATATGCACACACATATAAATACATATATATATATATATATATTCACACACACACACACACATATGTATACATATACATATGGGAGCTCTGGTAGCATAGTACCTAAGGCACTTGACTGATAACCAGAAGGCTGGTGGTTCAAA
>NW_006921794.1:2129094-2142015 GCF_000298275.1 Orycteropus afer afer
AAACTATTTATCAGAGACCCCAGAGCAGTGAAAAAAAACAAAACAAAACACTGAGCTCTTTCTTTCTTTCTTTAGTTTGTCTTATTGAGAATTTTAGCTGTGATAAATTGGTAATCATCACTAGTTTCTAGATTTCATTATTAACTATTTGATGCTGTATGTTGGACTTTCTTTTTTAACTGGTGCCTTTCAATCAGCTTGAATAGCCACAGGCGAATTAGTCACAGATATATATACTTACATGCATGCACACACATATGATGGAGTGGAATAAGGCATGAAATAAACTTTATTATTGCTGATTTTTGTTTTGTATAATTGTAAACTTGTCTGAAAGGCTACTTTCTGCCAATATGATACTGAGATTTGGTGAATATAGGACAGGAAAAATGGATAGACACATAAACTATATCGTATTAGTTTCTGATAGTATTCCATAACTTTCTCCTGGCTATTTGAAGGAGTATGTGTCCATTTCACCTAAGGAGTAGTTGATGGTCAAATAAACACATTTCTCAACTCTTTTCTTCATATCACAGGATTAAGTTATTAGTTACTAGTGCTATTACTGAACTTCCTAAAGGCTAACAGTAAATATTGGAACGACCATTTTTCTCAATACTGTATATACTATTGTTTAAAAATAACTCCTTAGGCATATTGTAAGCACTTTGAGGACAGAGACGCAGTTGTGTTTATCTTTGTATTTTTGATTCCTGGCATATCACAGGAGCTCTGGTGGTACAGTGGCTAAAGCATTCAGCTGCTAACCAAAAGGTTGGCAGTTCAAATCCGCTAGCTTCTCTTGGGAGAAAGATGAGGCAGTCTGCTTCTTTAAAGATGTACAGCCCTGCTGCTCTGTTCTGTAGGGTGGCTGTGAGTCTGAATTGACTCCATGGTAATGTTTTTCTTTTCCTGGTAGATCATGGATTCTTAATATTTGATAAATTGAATATGCTTAATGAAAGATTGTTGAAAAAATTTATTAAATGTGTTCTGAGGAAGTGTTGCAGTGTACTTATTCTAAATATTAGCATTCTGTCTCTTTAAAGAGTATAAACTAATTCTAATAGTTTATAATTAGAAACTGACTATGAGAAAAATTGTCTACTTGCTTATTTGTTTATAAGACTTAGCTCCACAATGGTGCCAACTTACCACTGTGTGAGCTTCCTTGGGAAGGTCTAATTTTTTTTTTTTTAATTGTGATTTGGATGGAAATTTACAGAGCAAATTTATTTTCCATACAACAGTTTCATACACATTTTGGTCCATAACATTAATTGCAGGCCTCACAAAGCAACAGCCCTCCTCGCACTTCCTCCCTGTGGCTACCTTTTCCCATGGCCTTCATTCCTGTGCATTCCTCTCTCTGAGCTATCTCCCTGTGCAAATACTGCCCTTCTGATTTTTCATGATTGATTGTTCTAAGAAGTGTACCTACCTCATGTAAATGTTCACCTATATGCCTGTCTATTGTTTGGCTGGAAGCCACAGGAGTGAGTTCAATTCCGGGCCCAAAGGGTGACTAGAGGCCACCGTCTCAGGTTTCACCAGTCTTTCTCAGACAATAAGCCTAGTCTTTTTTATAATTTTGGGCTTTGTTCCAAATTTTTCTCCTACTCTATCTAGTATCTCCTACATTGATCCCTTCCTGAGTGATTAACAGTGGTACGTCTAAATTTTAAGGGAGAAAATGAAGGAAAATTATGATTAATTTACATTTTAAAAAATATGTAGGCAGAAGAGGAGCAGATTGATGGTGATTTAATAGTAGCATTGAAAGGGCATTGTTTGGAGTTGTCTACTATTCCTAAAAGAGCTGATGTGATAAATTTAAAGTCTAAATTCTAAAAAAGTCATTTAGGTCATTTAAGTTACTTGCCCTTGAATGAAGAGTAGCTAAAGCAAATGGAAGAATTGACAAGATAAAAGAGCTGAATGAAAGATTTCAAAGAGCAGCTCAAGAAGACAAAGTCAATTATTCTAATGAAATGTTCAAAGATAGGGAGTTGGAAATCCAAGAGGGAAAAACACACTTGGCATTTCTCAAACTGAAAGAACTGAAGAAAAAATTTAAGCCTTGAGTTTCAATATTGAAAGATTCTATCGGCAATATATTGAGTGATGCAGGAAACATCAAAAGAAGATGGAAGGAATACACAGAGTCATTGTACCAAAAAGAATTGGTCAATGTTCATTCATTTCAGGAGGTGGTATATGATCAAGAACCAATGGTATTGAAGGAAGAAGTCAAAGCTGCACTGAAGGAAGTGGTGAAAAACAAGCCTCCAGGAATTGACATAATAGCCATTGAGGTGTTTCAACAAACTGATGCCACTCTAGAGGCACTCACTTGGCTATGCCAAGAGATTTGGAAGACAGCTACCTGGCCAGCTGACTGGAAGAGATCCATATTTATACCCATTCCAAAGAAAGGTGACCCTGCAGAATGTGGAATTTATCAAACAATATCATTAATATTGCATGCAAGTAAAATCTTACTGAAGATAATTGAAAAATGGTTGCAGCCGAACTTCCAGAAATGCAGACTGGGTTCAGAAGAGTATGTGGAATGAGGGATATCATAGCTGATGTCAGATGGATCTTGGCTGAAAGCAAAGAATACCAGAAAGATGTTTATTTGTGTTTTATTGACTATGCAAAAGCATTTGATTATGTGGATCATAACAAATTATGGGTAACATTGAGAAAAATGGCAATTCCAGAACATGTAATTGTGCTCATGAGTAACCTATACATAGAACAGGAGGCTGTCATTTGAACAGAATAAGGGGACACTGCATGGTTTAAAATCAAGAAGAGAGTGCATCAGGGTTGTATCCTTTTACCATACTTAATTCAATCTGTATGTTGAGCATATAATCAGAGAAGCTGGACTATGTGAAGAATGTGGCATCAGGATTGGAAGAAGACTCATTAACAACCTGTGATATGCAGATGACACAACTTTGCTTGCTGAAAATGAGGATGACCTAAAGCATTTACTGATGAAGACTGAAGACTATAGTCTGCGATGTGGATTACACCTCAATATAAAGAAAACAAAAATCCTCACAAATGGACCGATAAGCAGCATCACAATAGATAGATAAAAGATTGAAGTTGTCAAAGACTTTATATTGCTTCATTCTATAATCAACACCAATGGAAGCGGCAGTAAGGATATCAGACAACATAAGCATTGGGCAAATCTGCTGCAAAAGACCTCTCTCAAGTGCTGACGAGCAAAGATACCTCCTTGAAGACTAAGGTGTGCCTGACACAAGCTATGGTATTTTCAGTTGCCTTATATGCATGTGAGAGCTGGACAATGAATAAGGACGACTGAAGAAGAGTCTATGCTTTTGAATTGTGGTGTTGGTGAAGAATGCTGAAAGTACCATGGACTGCTAAAAGAATGAAAAATTCTGTACTGGAAGAAGTACAGCCAGAATGCTCCTTGGAAGTGAGAATGACCAGACTTTGTCTCATCTACTTTGTCATATTGTAAGAAGAGACCATTCCCTGGAGAAAGATAATCATGTTTGGTAAAGTGGAGGGTCAATGAAAAAGGGGAAGGCCCTCGATGAGTTGGGTTGACAAGTGGCTGCAGCGATATGCTCAGGTATAGCAAGGATCATGGGGCTGGCATAGGACTGGGTGATGTTTCATTTTGCTGTACATAGGGTCGCTATACATAGGGTCACTATGAGTCAGAGAGGAACTCTAGTAGCAAAGTGTCTAAGGCATTTGACTGCTAACCAGAAGGCTGGCTGTTCAAACCCACCAGCCACTCCTCGGAAAGAAGGTTGGGCAATCTACTTCTGTAGTGATACCACCTCAGAAACCCAAGGAGGGTTCGCTATGAGTCGGGCCCGACTCCACGTTACATAACAACAACAACAACAACGTATGAGTCGGAGATGACTTGATGGCAACAAGTAGCAATGTCAGGTTACACTAAACTTTCTGTAAAGTTTGAGAGATTCTATAACCCATTGCCAACTTCAGTTGTTAATACTGTTTTCCTTACGTTTTTAAAGACTATGATAATTGTTAATCCTCTGGGATGATTTAGTCATATATCTTTATCCTCTTTGTAGAACAAATAGGATGAAATATAAACTTGATAAAATAGTGATACCAAGTCTTCCAACTCCCTTGAAAATCATATTCATTACTTGATTGACACATGTAGATGATTGTTCAAATGTTCTTCCAAAGTTTTAAGTTTGTGTTTATGGGATTCTTTGTGATATTACAAAATGTTTCCTGTTTTAACATTGGTAATAATGATTTTACTGTGAAATAGTGTGAAAATTCAGTAAGCATCTCTCTCTCTCTCTCTGTTTTTTAATGTATTATCTGTAAGCATGTATTATAATAGTCTAAATTACATTTAATTTTATGTTTTTTCTCCCTTGAAGTTTCAGACTCTGTGGCTCAATCTGTAGTTCAACATCTAAGATGGATAATGCAGAAAGATCTTTTGGGACAAGACATCTTTCTCATAGGACCACCTGGGCCTCTTCGGCGCTCTATTGCTATGCAGTACTTGGTGAGTATCAGTTCCTGTGAATTCTTGAGGATCTTAATTTTAATAAGATATGTTGTAAATAAATAAATTTAAGAAATTACAAAAATATCACTAATCATTACTTGAAAAAATATTAACCTCAAAGGATGATTTGTTTCTAAAGGGTTTGGAATAAGTTATTTTGGAAGCAAAGTTTTCTTGCACCTGGAAAGTCCTCCACTTCCAGTAGAATAGAAATATAAATTCAGGAAATAAGCAGCAGATTGAATCAGTAACTCTGAGATCATAAAAGAAAACTTAGTTCTTTACTACTCAGGCAGCTTTCTTTTTTCTCTGGGCCACATTTTAAAAAGCTTACCATTGTCTTGATTTTGTGGATGGCATGAAGTCTTTAAAGGGATACTAAGTTGTGCAGAGCACGTCTTACAGGTTAGAAGCACTTTTTCCTCTTCCTTCTCTTCCTCTTCCATCTCCTTCTCTTCTTCCCCTCTTCCCCCTTCTCCTTTCCACTCCTTCTTCTTCTTTCACCTTCTATAGATAAGAAGTTCAGAGAGATTCAATAACTCACTGAGCCTTTAGCTAGCTAGTAAATGATGGGGCAAGACTTCAAGTCCCATATTATTTCTCCTTTTTCACATATTATCCTCTTAAATGTTTGCAGATTTCTGGAATCTACTTTTAAGTAAATGGAAATGTTCAAATCTCAACCCAAGTAAAAAAATTTTCAAGATTTTTTACTCCTTTGTCAGCATTAATAGGTACTATTCTTAAGCTCTGCAAAAGGACTCTATCAAATGAAGTTGCTCTGTCTCAAAAATACTTTTTAAGATGAGGAGAAAAATTTTGCTTACGCCTTCCTTATGTTATTTTCAATTAAAGAGTTGATTTCTATGCTGTTGAAATTTATTTTATATACTCTTTTATTTCAGTGGGGAGTTTATTTTGGTACTTCAGAAATCATGTGGAGCAGGAATAATAAAAATACAATGGTCGTATTAGAACCTAACTCCCATTGTTATTGTTGTTATGTGCTGTCAGGTCGGAGCCCACTCATAGCGACCCCTCCTTGGGTTTCCAAGGCAGTATCACCATGGAAGTAGATTGCTCCATCTTCCTTCCAAGGAGTGGCTGGTGGGTTTGAAACGCCAGCCTTCTGGTTAGCAGTCAAGTGCCTTAGGCACTACACTACCAGTGCTCCATATCTTCTGTTTATTTCAAGAAACATTTGTGAGGTATAAAATGCTGTTGTAGTTTTATTCTCACTTATTAATACACCAAAGTAAGAGTGTCTTGTCTGAAAATAGAGTTAGCTACTAGAATCCCAAGTCTAGAATCCCAGGTCTAGAACCCCTTTAATTCTAAAATGTATACTTCCTACCATGCTGATGTCAGAGATCACACTGTCTCACTGAGTTTTTTTGACAAGGCTTTGACCTTTGTTGGAATGAGAGGGGCTAAGAGATTATCAAGGCCTATTGGTTAAAAAATGCAACATGTCTATAAGTGTGAAGACTGTATCTTTTAGAAAAACAAACTTTAAATTGTAAGCCACAACTTAAGCAAGTCAGCTGTGGAAATACTCAGGATAAGAACACTCTATACTCTAGAGCAGCTCGAGATGACAAAGTCAGTTATTATAATGTAATGTGCAAAGACCTGGAGTTGGAAAATCAGAAGGGAAGAACATGCTCAGCATTTCTGAAGCTGAAAGAACTGAGGAAAAATTTTAAGCCTTGAATTGCAATACTCAAAGATTCCGTGGGTAATATATTGAATGATGCAGGAACCATCAAAAGAAGATGCATGAAATATACAGAGTTACTATATAAAAACAAATTGATAGATGATCATCCATTTCAGGAGGTGGCATATGATCAAGAACTAGTGGTAATGAAGGAAGAAGTTGAAGCTGCATCGAAGAGATTGGTGAAAAACAAGGCTCTGGGAATTGACAGAATACCCACTGAAGTGTTTCAACAAACGGATGCTGCGCTGGAGGCACTAACTCATATATGACAAGAGATTTGGAAGACAGCTCTCTGGCCAACTGACTGGAAGAGATCCATATTTGTACCCATCTCAAAGAAAGGTGATCCTACAGACTATGGAAATTATCAAACAATATCATTAATATCACATGCAAGTAATATCTTACTGAAGATAATTCAAAAATGGTTTCAATAGTATATTGACAGAGAACTTCCAGAAATGCAAGCTGGTTTCAGAAGGGGACGTGGTGATAGGGATATCATAGCTAATATCAGATGGATTTTGGCTCAAACCAAAGAATACCAGAAAGATGTTTATTTGTGTTTCATTGACTATGCAAAGACATTTGATTGTGTGGATCACAACAGATTGTGGATAACACTGAGAAGGATGGAAATTCCAGAACACTTAATTGTACTCATGAGGAACCTGTACATAGACCAGGAGACTGTTGTTTGAACAAAACAAGGGGATGCTGCATGGTTTAAAATCAGGAAGGGAGTGCATTGAGGTTGTACCCTTTCACCATACTTATTTAATCTGTGCTGAGCAAATAATCCAAGAAGCTGGACTATATGAATAAGAATGTGGCATCAGGATTGGGGGAAGGCTCATTAACTACCTAAGAAATGCAGATGACACAACTTTGCTGAAAGTGAAAATGACTGGGGGCACTTACTGATGACAATTAAAGACTACAGTCTGCAGTATGGATTACATACACCTCAGTACAAAGAAAACAAAAATCCTCACAACTGGCCCAATAAGCAGCATCATGATAGATGGACAAAAGATTGAAGTTGTCAAAGACTTCATATTGCTTGTTTCTACAATCAGTGCCAATGGAAGCAGCAGTCAAGACATTAAAAGATGTATTGCATTGAGCAAATCTGTTGCAAAAGACCTCTTTCAAGTGCTGAAGAGCAAGGATGTCTCCTTGAAGACTAAGATGTGCCTGACCCAAGCCATGGTATTTTCAATTGCCTCATACGCATGTGAGAGCCGGACAATGAATAAGGAAGACTGAAGAAGCATTGATGCTTTCAAGTTGTGGTGTTGGCAAAGAATGCTGAAAGTACTGTGAACTGCTAAAAGAACTAACAAATCTATCTGGGAATAAGTGCAGCTGGAATGCTCCTTGGAAGCAAGAATGGCCAGACTTCATCTCATCTACTTATGTTGTCAGAAGGGACCATTCTCTGGAGAAGGATGCCATGCTTGGTAAAGTGGAGGATCAACGAAAAAGGAGAAGGCCCTCAACAAGATGGATTGACAGGGTGGCTGCAGCAATGGGCTCGAGAATAGTAGGGATTGTGAGGTTGGCATAGGACCAGGCAGTGCTTCATTCTGGTGTACTTAGAGTTGCTATGAATTGGAGATGTCTTGATAACACCTAACAACAACAGTACTCAAGAATAAGCTGCCTTGCACGACTCCAGTGAGTATAATGGCCGTTGGTATAAGATTCTTTGCCTAAGTAATGGCCAGAGTAGATAAGATCTTTGAAGGCAGAAATTTTGGGGCAAGTCTACTTAAGCATTGAGAAATTAAACAGAAACAGTTCGATGGTTGTTTTAATTTTTGTTTAATTCATGTAAAAGTAGTTTTGTAGATGGTTGAATGAATAAAAAGAAAAACTTCAACAGACCACTGCTGCCTCGTCCGTCTGCCAGCCCTTGTGCTTGTGCTTTGTGTGATTTTTCATTCCTCTTTTGTGAAGCAGCAGCTGACAGGCTGGATGAAGAGTCCACAGAAGCTGTCAAGATCATGATCACATTACTTTGAAGGTGGCAGTTCAGGGTGGTACCATGAGCAGTTTAACAGTGAGGGCTGTATGTTGCTTTGCTAACCAGAAGTCCATCAGGAGTGACATAGCTTTTCAGTGAGCCTCTGCTAACTAATGAAACAGGTGTGAGGTACTGTTGACATATTCCATAGACAGGAAGGAGATATCTGCTAAGAGGAGAACCTGCATATTTATGCCAACATTGTGCTCCCACAGATAATTCATTCTTGCTAAGAAAACTGTGGTGTGGTATCACAACATCTTCACTGTAGGTTTTCTTATTTTTTCTATTTTAAAATATTTCCTCCTTTCCATACATATTGGAAGTTATAGGTTCATGGGAATAGACAATTTTTAAGTAAATATTAATAATATATTTTTGTCAGTATCAAGGAGGGAGAGAACAGAGAAAAAAACAAACTCATTCTGGGAAAATATCCCTTTTCTCAATTAACGACATGCTTATTCAACATTTATCTTTATATACCAGTAAATTGATTTTCTCTCCTGTTTAATAAGAGCATATTATATACCTTATTTGATTGCACAATGCCATTGTTTCTAGTTCATCATCGTTGTTGTTGTTATGTGCTGTCGAGTCTGACCCGACTCATAGTCACCCCTCCTTGGGTTTTCGAGGCGATATCAGTATGGAAGTAGATTGCCCAACTTTCCTTCCGAGAAGTGGCTGGTGAGTTTGAACTGCCAGCCTTCTGGTTGGCACTCAAGTGCCTTAGGAACTATGCTATCAGAGCTCCTAATTCATCATTATAAAATGTAAATCAAGGATCATGTAAAAATCTTTTATACATGTAGGGCACAAGTCCACTACCTGCCTGTCATTTTGTCAAACTTTGGTAGCTTGTGTGTTACTATGATTTTGGAAGCTATGCCACTGGTATTTCAAATACCAGCATGATGAACAGATTTCAACAGAGCTTCCAGACTAATATGAACAAGGTAGAAAGACCTGTTGATATTCTGAAAATCAACCATTGGAACCCCCATAGATCACAACAGAATATTGTCTGATACGGTGCTAGATGATGAGCCCCTTACATTGGAAGGCACTCAAAATATACAGTGGCCTCACCAGTGGTCTCTAGCATAACAACAATCATGGTGATGTCACTGAACCAGGAAGTATGTCATTCTGTTGTGCATGAGTTGGAGCTGACTCAAAGACAACTAACAACAGAGCAAAAATCACTTTAAGGATGGATAAATTATTTCAAAAGAAATGGATTGTGAAAGATTTTCTCTTCAAATTAAATGATTTTTGGGGAAATGACTTCACATTCTCTTCTTTTTTTCTTATGAACAATACATTCTTATGTTTGTGATGGATGTGTCTCTCTCTTCTGTTGGCATCTGGCTGTTGGTATATACTGTTTTCATATTTGGTAGAAATACCAAAAAACCAAACCACTGCCATCAAGTTGTTTCTGACTCAGTGACCTCTCCTTGGGTTTCTGAGGTGGTATCTCTACAAAAGTAGATTGCCCCAATCTTCCTTTCAAGGAGTGGTTAGTGGGTTTGAATCACCAACCTAGGCACTTGGTTGGTTAATGAAATAATTTAACTTCAATAATTTTTCCTTAAAAAGATGAACACATTTCACAGAATCAGAATAAAAAGTTAAAAATGATGAACACCAGTTACAGAAATGGCTGTCATTGGTGAAAAAATCAAGTAGTAATATTTGAAAAGAATTCTTCATGAGACATAAGATTTTTAAGATCTAATTTTGATTATTATTACTTTAGTAATATTTAGTATAGTAGAAGGTAAGATCTGAGAAGTTACATACATATTAATGCTAAATTTATTCCACTTGTCACAAAGCTGAGACAGCAATTATTTTAATCCAGAATTACATTTTGAATGCCATTTTCTAGGGCAGTTGCATTGTTGGACGACTTGTGTGAGTCATATATTGGGGACTTGATTTTACTTTTGGAATAATTTCCCTCTTCCTCTACAGGAACTGACGAGAAGGGAGGTTGAGTACATTGCCCTGTCAAGGGACACCACGGAAACTGATCTCAAACAGCGTCGTGAGATCCGTGCTGGCACAGCTTTTTATATTGATCAGGCAAGTTCCTTTCACCCCCTGGCACTTGACATCAGGTCTGCAGGAAATTGATTGTAAAGTGGAAAGAGAGTAGTCATTTAATAATGAAAGCTAGATGTACTCTGCTCTCTCTGGACAGATTTAATTTAGTCATTTTGGTTTCCCTGTTCTTGGAAATGTCTTCTTTGTTTAGTCCTAAATGAGAAACTCTGGATGAACCTAATAGTTCTAAAATGTTAGCTCAAGATCAATATGATGATTTCTTAGTTTTCAGTTGTGTCCTACTTCTTGCCTGTAGAAATTTATTCTTTTTTCTACGACTTAGGAAAATTTTAATAATAGGTAAATGTGTGTTAAATGTAATGCCACTAAATACAATTTCCAGGAACTGTACCTTTTTGGAGGGGAGTGAGTTTTAGATAAAGATTACCAACTAAAACAGTATTTTATGAATATTTTGATGAAACTTATTATATATATTTTTCTACTTTGTTGCTTGAAGTATGGAATATTGGTATTAATTAGAACAACTAATAGAAAGAGGACTGAGATTCTAAATAAGCAGTTCATAGAGAAAAGATTTCCAATGTCCAATACCTTTGTGAAAGATACTTGACCTTCTTGGTTACAAAAATAAAAATTAAAACAGTAGTGAGCTGTCATTTGTCTTTCACTTATCAGATTGGCAAAGATTAAAAAATGTGCAAATATCCAGTGTTGACAAGGAAGAAGGGATGAGGAAACGGCATTAAAGTGATGTGAGGCTAATTGTGCCATTTTTGCAGAAAATTTGGAAGAAAATATTTCAAAAAGAAAAATTTACACAATACATTCGGACCCAGAAGTTAGGTTTTTAACAGTTTTTCCTTACAAATATGTTCACACAAAGTACACACATTATAATATAGGGATATTTATTGTAGCATTATTTAAAATTAAAGTATAAATGAAAACTGTAATGATTGACATTTAGGAGACTGACTAAGTAATAACATGTAGAAGACTCTAACTATTAAACAGAATGAAATAAATCTATATATACTGATAGGTAAAAAGGCTAGGATATATTAAGTGAGAAAAATGAAGTTACAAAATGGTAGATATAGTATGATCCCATTTTGTAATAAAAAGAAACAAGGGCGTAAATGTTTGTGTAAACATTGAAAATTTCCAGAACATACAAGAAACAGTTAAGAGAGATTACCTCTTTAGGAGTGTGAATTGTGGTTTGTAGTGGTGTGAGGAGGAGACTTGCATAGTTCTTTAACTTTGAAATTTTACTGTGAGTATTCCACTACTTTGTAATGAAAAGTGTATAATAGTATAAAATCACTGAGTGAAAGATTGAGGAACAGGACATTCATAATGGTTTCTATAAGATCACATGATTTCATAGATTGCTTATTAATTAGGAAAGGAAAAATGTTCTTAAAACCGAGATTTGACAGTTGCCACTTTCAATGACAATCAAGTTTAACAACATATAGCAGGAAAATCTGAGAATTTTAGATTTCCCACAGTTAAAGATTAACCCTTTGCAGATAAAGCACAGAAGGAGGTTTTATAACAATTTATTTTGTTCACACAGTGCCAAATGTTCAACTCATTGATTGGTTTTAATTACAGATGGGGGGAAATAGACCTTTACAATGGAAAAATGTGGCACTTGCCTCATTAACTAATTCATCAAACCTCTAGCCAAGTCATCAATAGTGGGACAAGTTTTCACAATTGTCTCCTGATGTGATTCAATAAGAGATAGATAGCACTACCAATGTAGTACTCTTGCCAGAAATGTTTAACATTAACAAACAGAAAAATCTAGAATGTGTGATATTCCATAAGACAACAGCTTGGATGGTTAAAAAATATTCAGTGTCATGGAAACCAAAAATAGGTACCAACTGTTTCAAACTAAGAGTTGGAGAAGAACAATGATTTAATGTTCTTTAGTGATAGAAACGGCGCCAGAGATCATATGATAGAATTCTGTAAGACCAGTGATTTATTCATCACAAATACTTTTTTTTCAACAACATCAACAACTATACACATGGGCCTTACTAGATGGATTACAGGAATCAAATTGACTGTATCTGTGAAGGAGACAATGGAGAAGCTCTGTATCATCAGTCAAGATAAATGCAGAGACCAACTGCAGAAGAGACCATCAGTTCCCATGTGTAAGTTCAAGCTGAAGCTGAAGAAAATCAAAGCAAGTCTACAAGAGCCAAAGTATGGCCTTGAATACATCCCACCTGATTTTAGAGACCATCACAAAAATAGATTTAACACAGTGAATATTTTTTAAAAATTTTTTATTTTTTTATTGTGATTTGGGTGAAGGTTTACAGAGCAAATTCACTTTCCATACAGCAGTTCACATACACTTTGTCTCTTGACATTGACCACAATTTACTACAATACAACAGCTCCCCTCCCACTTCCTCCCGATAGTTACCTCTTCCTTGTGTCCATTCCTCCATGTACTCCTTCTCCCTGAGCTGTCTCCCTGTGCATAAGCAGCCCTTC
>NW_006921794.1:2172971-2174431 GCF_000298275.1 Orycteropus afer afer
GACATCAATGTTATCCCTTATTCTATGTTCTTTTCTGTATCCAGCTTGCATTTCTGGCAGTTCCCTTTTAATATATTGCTGCAGTGGTTTTTGAATTATCTTCAGTAAAATTTTACTTGCATGTGATACTAATGATGTTTTTCTACAATTTCTACATTCTATTGATCACTTTTCTCTATTGACACAGATAGGGATCTTTTCCAGTCAGTTAGCAAGGTAGCTGCTTCCAGATTTCTTGGCATAAATCAGTATGCACCTCCAGTGCTGCATCTGTTTGTTGAAACATCTCAATGGGGATTCTGTCAACTCCTGGAGCCTTATTTTTCACCAATTCTTATAGTGTAGCTTGGACTTCTTCCTTCAGTACCTTGGTTCTAGATCATGTGTTACCTCCTGAAATAGTTGAACATCAACCAATTCATTTTGGTACTGACTCTGTATATTCCTTCTATCTTTTTTCTGATGCTTCCTACATCATTCAATATTTTGCCTGTAGAATCCTTCAATATTGCAACTAGAGGCTTGAATTCTTTTCTTCAGTGCTTTCAGCTCGAGAAATGCTGAGCATGTTCTCCCCCTTCCTTTTTTTTCCCCTGTAATTCTAGGTCTTTGCACATCTCATCATACTACTTTACTTTGTCTTCTTGAGCTGCCCTTTGAAATCTTCTGTTTAGCGCCTTTATTTCATTATTTCTTCCATTTGCTTTAGCTACTCTCCATTCAAGAGGAAGTTTCAGAGTCCCTTCTGATATCCATTTTGGTCTTTTCTTTCTTTTTAATGGCTTTTTGCTTTCTTCATGTATGATCTTGATGTCATCCCACAGCTCATCTGGTTTTTGGTCATTAGTATTCAGTGCATCAAATCTATTCTTCAGATGGTCTCCAAATTCAGGTAAATTATAATCAAGGTTGTATTTTGGCTCCTGTGGACTTGTTTTAATTTTCTTTAGCTTCAATTTTGAACTTGCATATGAGCAGTTATGGTCTATTCCACAGTCAGCTCCTGGCCTTGAGGGTACTGAACTTCTCTATCACCTCTTTCCATAGATGTAGTCTGTGATATAGTAACCGTATTATTTCTGCAATGCAGTGTTAAACGTTTTGTTAGTATATAGCATTTCCTAAGGTGACTCATTTTAGCCACTATTTCTGTCTAAGTTAAAAAATTTGAATTTGCTTATGTTCTAATATGATAACCATGTAACCAGAGAACAAATTGGGAGGAAAATTTAAAACTTTAGATGATTCTTTGCCTTGACAATATTTTTTATTTTAATTTTTTAAAAAATATTTTACCACTCTTAAGTTTGTACTATTCTTTTCATATTCTTATTTTTGGGTCCAATTGTACTGTGAAACATCCATTCTTATTGCCATTTAGCTTGAGGTAAAATTAATAAATAATTTAATATTGAATGAAAAAGAAAAAAGGTTTGGAAGGATTTTCTTTATTTTTTTTT
>NW_006921794.1:2175731-2180546 GCF_000298275.1 Orycteropus afer afer
CATATGTGAAAATTTGAATGCAATCATGTCTATCAATCTTTTCCTTAATGGCATTTGTCTTCGAGTTAGAAAGATTTTTTCCACTTCAAAATTATAAAAAAAGCCACTTATATTTCATGTAGTGATTACATGGCTTTACTTTTATCATTAAATTTTTAAATTCCTTTGGATGTGTATTTTTAAATTCCTATAGAACTTTGTATCCTTTTCCTCACTAATTTGAAATGCCACTTTTCTCGTATATTAAATTCTTTATTCATTTTCATTAGCTCATTTTCTTACATAGAAAGATAAATATTTGATCATAGCCCTTTTCCCACAACATTCAAAGATGGTTTTGGTTTTGGTTTCCATTGGTTATTTCAATGACTACTAGTCACCTGGTTTACCCAAATCAGAAACCTGGATGTTCTTTTCACATGTTTCATGTGAAAAGAAGTCTCTGCCCTGTATTCCCATTCCTCTGAGTTTCTTGTTCACACATCAGATTTCTAGATACATTCTAGTACTCTGCTTTATTGATTTGCCTATCTATCTATTATTTTCATTAAAGTCCCCTTTTTTGCTCTTCTTTCACAGAATTTTCTCAACAGTGTTTCTAATAGATGATTAAGGTAAAGGTACAGACATTTAGAAGCTACTTTCAGGTCCTGTGTCTTTACCAGATTGGTCCATCTTACATTCATATTTGTTAGGAGAAAGAATGAAAGCTCTTAGGTTATTTTTGTTTTATAAGTTAACTAATAAACAAAGAAAAGAACAGCTTAATCCAGTGTTTGTTAAATATTGTATCTTGAAAATAATTTAGCAAAACGGAAATATCAGTTATTAATTAAGTCACATTGAGATCATTATATAGTAATGGGTTTTGCTGATTTAAGAAACTCATTAAATCTTTCCTGTTAGCCACCTCTCTTTATAGATAAATTGATGCAAATGTCTAGTTTCATTGCTGTTCAGTTCCAGAGGTTTCGCTGATTTGACAATAATTTCAAAAACAATATTACTTTTGGGGCATATGATAATAGTTTTCTCTAGACTTCAAGGCACTGCACTATTGCAGGGCTGTGCACAGTTGTAAGCTGAATTAAGGTAGCATGTGTAGAAATGTATGTTTGTTTGTTTACTTTTAGTGGATATGGTAGCAAGCAGATACATAAATTTTTCTGATAAATGTCATAAGAGTATGCACATGTACCAAAGAAACATTAGTGGAGGTGTCAAAGCAAGGCCTCAAGGTTTAGAAAGTCTTGTAGATGATAGCTGAGCTCAGTGCTGAGGATGAGTAGAAGTTGGCCAAGCAAAGAAGTGAGGTTCATTCCTTACAGGGGAAGATACATCAGTTTGAAATATAGAACCTATTGTGGTATTGGGAGGTGGAGGTGAGAGTGGGATGTGCCAGTAGGTGAGATTGAAGGGCCTTATTGGTTATCATAAAGGGCTATTGGGGAAATCACTGAAGGACTTTCATGGGAAGTGACTTGATCAGATATGTGGCTTAAAACTATAAATGTGGCTAGCTAACTTTAGTTCAAAAGGTACAGTCAAGGACTTTGTCATTGGTTATATGTGGGTGCTTGAACAATTTCTTTTAGAAAGATGAGCACTAGGCCAGTCCCCATGAGGCAGGTGTTAAAGATGTCCCAAATGTCTAAACTACCATGCTACTCCATCATTTCATACATTAACTCCCCCTCCTCTGCTCAGTAATCTCCCCCTTGTCTTAGGGTTCTGTATTTCTCTGTAACATCTCACAGAACTCACAGACACTCAAGGAATCGTCTCATATAGTGGTGGTGGAGGCTGGGAGGCTGGCAGGCTGTCAAGTCCAGGTCTGTAAGTAGTTCTGGAGTATCCTCCCAATTTTCAGGGTTTGATGAACCTCAGCCAGCAGATCAGATGAAGGCTGCTGTCCCAAATCCAAGGGTGAGATAACAATGAGCCAAAATGTAGAACTGGAGCAAGAGGGAAGGCAATCCTTCCCAGAAGATTCCTATATACATGCTCAATGAAGTTTAGGGTGGTGATTTGAGTTATACCCTCCAGCAAGGCAGGACCAAAGATATATCCCACCTTTGCTGCTCCAACAGAAATACCCCAAGTGGATGACTTTAACAATCAGAAGTTTAAAAGCAACTACTCAGTTGCTCATTGCAAATTCCACCACAGAGCCTATTGCCAATCATTATAGGGAATAACTATTACCAGCTGTCAAGCCAATTTGACACATGACCTTAACTACCACACCACCCTAAACAGGCATGGATAATATAATTTATAATACATCACAAAATGTAGGACAATGGCTGGAAGGGCCACATCAAGCCATTCACTGCAGTGGGGGATAAAGGAGAGAAATAAATCAAGAATAACATCCAGGTTTCTGATTTGGGTAAACCAGGTGACTAATGGTCACTGAAATAACCAATGGAAAGCAAAACCAAAACCTAACTCACTGCTGTTGAGTCGAATCTGACTCATAGCAATCCCTCCTTGGGTTTCCGAGGCAGTATCTCTGTGGAAGTAGATTGCCCAGTCTTCCTTCTGAGGAGTGGTTGGTGGTTCAATGCCTTAGGCACTATGCCACCAGAACTTCCAATGGAAGATGAGGAATAAGTATGGGGCTGAGATGGAGGAGGTGTGTTCCATATTGGACATGCTGAGATTGAGGTAAATGTGGAACATCTAGGTAGAGATGTTCAATGGTAAATTAAACATGGTTTTAGGACTCATGGACATATGGGTGGTAGTTCATGGTATGGGAGAGAATTAATTCACCACATAACTTATATGGGTATGTGTGAGATTAAGGGAAAGCAGCTAAGGATGAAACTTACAGTGTCAGCAGATGAAGAAGAACTTGTCACAGAAATTGAAATTGAGCAACCAGAGAGATGAGAAGAAAAAACACAAAAGCCGTGGATGGAGTTGTTCAAGTTAGGGGTTGTTAAATAGTTCTGAATGCCACTGAAATGTCAAGAAAGATAGAGACTGAGAAATGGCTGTTGGATTGGCAAAGAGAAAGTCATTGGTGACCTTGGCTTGAACTGTTGGGGAGTGAGAAGGAGATAAGAAAGTAGAGAATGATTTAGATAATCCTTTCAAGCAAAAAAGAAAAAAAAAACCTTGTTAAAAGGAAGAAGGAGAAGTAAAACTGAAGAGGAGAGAAAGATAAGGCCATGAAGATGAGAAGGGAGAGAGGCCTGTTGCTGGGCAGGGGGACTGGCCTGGGGGCAATACTGGTATCAGGAGTGAATTTTTTTTTTTTTTTTTAAATGATACAAAGGCTTGAACATGCTTAAATGATGATTACTAGGAGCGAATAATGGGATACAGGAAAAAGTGTTTATTAAAATAAAATGGAAGGCTTTGCTATTTGATTTTTCTTTGTGATGTTGGAGATAGTTTGGTCTATATAGTGAGTGGTAAAGTGGTAGGCCTTACAGGTTTATAACTGATATGCATCAGGCTTTTCCATTGTGCTATTTAATTTAATCCTTATGACAGTCCTCTAAGGTACATGGTATTTTACAATCATTTTTGTAAGGATTGTGTGTAAACTTAAAACAAATAAACTTAGTTTGGACTAATTATGCCTTTTTATAAAGGAAGTATAAGAACTTATTTAATTTTAAAATATATGTGCTTGTAATTAAAATAAGATTTGATCAGTTTAAGTCTAGTTCTGGCTAAGGGGAAGAAACCTGAATTAAAACATCGGCCAAAGCTGTCTTCATATCTAATCTGTTCCATTGATTGCATGTAGAGTGATATAGAAACCTCTCCAAATTCAACACATCCATATTTGGTATAGGCTATGCTGTTGACTTAAGTTTATTTATTTTTCTTGTACAATATAATAAGCCACTTTTTTTAAAAAAAATTTATTGTGATTTGGGTGAAAGTTTTTAGAGCAAATTCATTTTCCACACAGTAGTTCACATACACTTTGTCTCATGACAGTTACTGCAGTTTCCCACAGTGTAACAACTCTCTCCTCACTTCCTCCATAGTTACCTACTCCGTGTGTTCTTCCCTCCCGTGCACGCCTGTCCCCTGAGCTGTCTCCCTGTGCATATACAACCCTTCTATTCTCCCATGCTTTATCTCTCCAAGGAGTGTATCTACCTGATGTAAATGTTCAGCCCATATGCCTGTCTTTTGTTTGGCTGGAAGCTACATGTGTGGGTTCAGTCCCAGACTCGAAGGGCAACTACGAGCCATAGTCTCAAGGGTTCCACCAAGCTCCATTCATGAGACCAGCAAACCTGGTCTCTCTCTCTAAGTAAACCACTTTTTAATTTTGTATCTAAAAAAATTTGGAGAATCAACTCAAATTTAAAAATTTGAAATTCGCATTATGTTCAACATTTGCTCATACCAACTTCTAATTTGTCTCCTTCCTTTCATGTGAAACAGCATTTCCATTTTCTAGCTGGCAAAGTCATTTTCCTTTTTTCCTTGAATTCCTTTCTGGGGTCTGGAGTTTGCTTTCTTTCTTTCTTTTTTTTTTTCCCTTTTATTGTGATTTGGGTGACAGTTTACAGAGCAAATTCATTTTTGATTTGACAGTTTGTATGTATTTTGTTTCATGACATTGATTGCAGTCTCCACAATGTAATAGCTTTCTTTCCATTTCCACCCTCTGGTTACCTTTTCACAGTGTCCTTTCCTATGCATTCCTGCCCTCTGAGCTTTCTCCAGGTACAAATGCTGCCCTCTGGTCTCTCATAGCTGACTGTTCTAAGGAGTGTACCTACCTGGTATAATTGTTCACCTCATAGGCCTGTCTATTGCTTAGCTTCCGAGAATTGC
>NW_006921794.1:2181264-2182117 GCF_000298275.1 Orycteropus afer afer
ATGTGGAACTAGGGATATCATTGCTGATGTCAGATGGATCTTGGCTTAAAGCAAAGAATACCAAAAAGATGTTTACTTGTGTTTTATTGACTATGCAAAAGCATTTGATTCTGTGGATCATAACAAATAATGGATAACATTGAGAAGAATGGCAATTCCAGAACACTTAATTGTACTCATGAGGAACCTGTACATAGACCAGAAGGCTGTTGTTTGAACAGAAAAAGGGGACCCTGCATGGTTTAAAATCAGGAAGGAAATGTGTCAGCGATGTATCCTTTCACCATACTTATTCAATCTATATGCTGAGCAAATAACCCAAGAAGCTGGACTATATGAAGAAGGACGTGGCATCAAGATTGGAGGAAGAATCATTAACAACTTGCGATATATTGATGACACAACTTTGCTTGCTGAAAGTGAGGGTGACTTGAAGCACTTACTGATGAAGATTGAAGACTACAATCTATAGTGTGAATTACATCTCAATATATAGAAAACAAATATCCTCACTACTGGACCTATAAGCAGCATCACGATAAATGGAGGGAAGATTGAAGTTGTCAAAGACTTCGCGTTGCTTGGTTGTACGATTGACACCAATAGAAGCAGCAGTCAGGACATCAGATGATGTATAGCAGTGGGCAAGTCGGCTGCAAAGGACCTCTTTCAAGTGCTGAAGAGCATAGATGTCTTCTTGAGGACTAAGGTGGGCCTGACATAAACAATGATATTTTCAGTTGTCTCATGGATTTGAGACCTGGACAATGCATAAGGAAGACTGAAGAAGAATTGATGCTTTTGAGTTGTGGTGCTGGCAAAGAATGCTGAAAGTACCATGGACTGCTAAAAG
>NW_006921794.1:2182347-2185902 GCF_000298275.1 Orycteropus afer afer
TGTGAATAGGGTCGCTATGAGTCAGAGACGACTTGACGACACCTAACACCTATTTTGTGCTGTCAAGTCGGACCCGACTCATAGCGACCCCTCCTTGGGTTTCTAAGGCAGTATCACTACGGAAGTAGATTGCCCCATCTTCCTTCCGAGGAGTGGCTGGTGGGTTAGCAGTTAAGTGCCTTAGGCACTACGCTACCAGAGCTCCTATATATTAACTTTTTGTCAATTATTGATTTATTTCATAGCATAAGAGTATATTGTGGAATGAACAAGGAGCTTCAAAACCGAGCTTTGATGTAAAGGCTATTTTTAAAAAACTTTTTATTTTGAAATAATTTTAGGTTTACAAAAGGTTGTAAAAATAGTAAATCTTTTCTGTAAAACTTCTACCTATCTTCTCCTAAAGTTAACATCTTACATAATCATAATAAAATTATCCAAACCAGGAAATTAATAATGATACAATACTAACAACTAAGTATAGACCTTACTCATATTTTGCCAACTGTCCCACTAACATCCATTTTCTGGTCCAGGGTCCAATCCAAGATCTTGCATTGCATTTAAGTTGTCATGTCTCCTTAATCTTTTCCAATTTAGGACAGTTTCTTGGTCAAAATTTATAATTTATTTTTTGATATCGATACTTTTGAAAGCACTGGTCAGTTATTTTGTAGAATGTTGCTCCATTTCAGTTTCTCTGATATATGCCATAACTGATTGGGATTATGCATTTTTAGCAAGACTATAATAAAAGTGATGTGTTTCTCAGGGCATCACGTTAGGAGGTATGTGAAATCAATACATCTCATTGCAAGTGATGTTACCTTTGAACTCTTGGTTAAGGTGATATCTGTGAGGTGTCTCCGTCAATTGTTACGTTTGCCTTTGTAGTTAAAAGGAGTTCTGGTGGCATAGTGGTTAAACATTCAGTGGGTTTGGTTTTGGTTTTTGTATTTAATAAGTATCTTGTAGGGAGACATTTTGAGTCTATACAAATAACCTGTTTTGCATCACACCTTCACCCACAAATTTTAACATTCATTAATGTTTCTTGCTTTCAATAATAAATAGTATGGTGTTTGCCAAATGGGGATTTTCTATTTCCACCATTTTTTATTAGTGGTCCCCACTGTATACAAGTACCTATGAACATTTTAAGGAGCTCTCATAGTGTAGTGCGTAAGGCATTTGACTGCTAACCAGAAGATTGGTGGTTCAAACCCACCGGTTGCTCCATGGAAGGAAGATGGGGCAGTCTACTTCTGTAAAGATTTACCACTTTGGAAACCCACTGGGGTTTGCGAGGAGTTGGAATTGACTCAGTGGCAGTGGGTTTCATTTTGGACTTGAGAAGAGGCATAGCATTTATCAGACTATTAAGAGGTCTGCAGATGGTGTTATCTTTTTCCATCCATTGCTACTTTCTCTACTTTATAGTCATGGCAAATCCATTAGAGTAGATCAAAGGAATCCTTTGTGTATTTGGCTTCTGTTTCTGATCTGTCCCTTTAACTTATCTGAATGCCTCTGAAAAGACTCAGTGCATAATAGGCAGTAGTACCAGAGCAAAATAAAAGCAGATCTGCAGTGTTTTCCTACATTGTCAAGACTGTTTTTCTTGGTCCACAGTTGGGAAACCACTGAATTTTGATCTGCATAGTTCTCTTTTGATTTCATAGAACATGTATTTTCCTCTCCATGAAATATTTAAGGAGCTCTGGTGGCACAATGGGAGCTCTGGTAGCATAGTGCCTAAGGCACTTGACTGCTAACCAGAAGGCTGGCTGTTCAAACCCACCACCCACTCCTGGGAAGAAAGGTTGGACAATCTACTTACCTATGATATTGCCTCGGAAACCCAAGGAGGGATTGCTATGAGTTGCAATTGAAGCAACGGTAGTGAGTTTTTTTTTTTGTTTATTTGTTTGTTTGATGGCACAGTGATTAAATGCTCAGTTGCTAACTGAAAGGTTGGTGGTTTTAATTCAGCAGCTCTGCAGAGAAAGATTTGACAGTCTGCTGTTGTAACGATTCCAACCTAGGAAACCCTATGGAGCAGTTCTACTTTGTCACATGGGTTTGCTATGAGTCATAATTGACTTGATGGCACCTGGCAACAACATGATAAAGTATTTAAAAGTCAATTATAGTATTTGTCTTGTAACAAAGATTAATACAAATTTTAGCTCCTTTTTAATAATCTTCTGGTAAGTTAGGATAACTTAGTTTCTCTTTTGTTATGAACTATGCTTTCTTGGAGTAAATAAACTTTTTGTTTGTTTGATTTTTATCGTGCTTAGGGTGCAAATTTATAAAACAGATTTGTTTTACATTTAACAGTCATGCTTTCACAGCCCCGATTACAGTCTCCAACCATTCAAAACTCTTCTCCCCACTTCTCCCTGTATCTACCCCCTCCCTGTGCTCTTCTTACCTGTGCGTTCCTGTCTGTCCAGGTTTCCCTCTATGTGAAGGCTGCCTCTCTGATGTCTCATGGCTGCTTGGTCTAAGGGGTGCCTCTCCTTAGAGTCGGTGGGTGCATCACCCTGGGGTAGATGTTCTGCATGTAGGTCTTTCTACTGTTGGGCTGAGATCCAGTCCATGAGAGTCAGTCCATTTCTACACCTAAGGATAGTCTCGGGGCTTCCACCAATCTCTACCCGGCCAGTAATTCTGGTCATCTTTGTGTTTTTGAATTTTCTTCCATATTTTTCTAGGATTCTAGTTTTGATCCCTTTCTGACTGGTTGGCATTAGAAGCCGGGCACCATCTAGTTCTTCTGGTCTCGGGGGTTGTGAAGGCTGAGGTCCTCATAGTCCATCATATCTTTAGACTAATTGTTTCCAAATGACTTTGATTTTCTTTGCTCTTCTTTGCTCCAGGCAAGAGGAGAACAATGGTTGGATCTTAGATGGCCCCTCGAAAGCTTTTAAGACCCCAGTTGCTACTCAATAAAGTAGGATGTAGAACAAGATATTTATGGTGGTGTAGTGACTAAGGCATTTGACTGCTAACCAGAAGGCTGGTGGTTCAAACCCACCAGCCACTCCTCAGAAGGAAGATTGGGCAATCTACTAGTGTAGAGATACTGCCTTGGAAACCCAAGGAGGGGTCGCTATGAGTTAGATCCCACTCGATGGCAGTGAGTTTGGTTTGGTTTTGGTTATGTTGTGCCAGTTGATCATGATGCCCCCGCGGGCCTGGTGATTCTCTCTCTCAAGGTATTTGGTTGTCTCTGAGAATCTACTCCAACCCTGTCCTCTTTTACTTCTGTAATGTATGTGGATAATTTTGTAGCACAAGTACATATGTAAGATTATCTTCAGCCAAATCTATCCTTGGTCTTGGGTTGGAGTAAATAGACTCTTTTTTTTTTTTTTTTTAGGGGAGCAGATGTGGAATAAATAGACTCTTGTGAGAGAAAGCTCAATTGAGAACTGAGTTTTTATAGGAAGTTATTTCTGTTTTTAATTTTTGGTGGTTTCTGGGACAGAAACCATTTCTGTGGCTTTGTCCTTGGCACAGCTAGCATAATGAGGTGAAATTTTTACC
>NW_006921794.1:2187117-2206970 GCF_000298275.1 Orycteropus afer afer
CTTCCTTCCGAGGAGTGGCTGGTGGCCATAATACAGTGTAATGTTCAATAGTTTATTAAAAGGAGACAATATGCAAGCTTGACTTGGCAGTGTTTTTTTTACATCCTTATTTGTAAAATCAATATTTTGCTGTTCCAGGAATTTCTTTGGTCATTAAGTCTTAAAAATATGCAAATAGCTTTTTTCCCCATTTCATATGTTCAGATCTTTATTATGCTAATTACTGTAGGAAAAATTAAATTTCAGGCAAAGGGTCAGTACAGGCAAAGATGCAAAGATTTTCTACAGAGCAGTCAGCATAATGTTCAAGCTTATGGGAGAAATACTGCCAGTCCATTGTTGCAAAAATCCCATGTATGAGGCAACTATGTCAGGAGCTGGGTATTGGAGAGGTAGGCAGGTACCATATTATAATAGGTTTACATGCCATATTGAAGAACTTGGACTTAATTTTTTAGGTCACAGATGAACTTGAAAGAAGAATGACAAAGTTTTGGATTGGTAGTGGTCAGATTGGCAGTTGGATGGAGCTTAAAGGGTTAAAAAAAAGGAGGTTTAAAAGTTCAAACAGTGAGGATATACAAGAGGACCAAAAAACCAAACTCACTGCTGTGGAGTTGGATCCGACTCATAGAGACCCCTCCTTGGGTTTCCAAGGCAGTATCACTATGGAAGTATATTCCCCACCTTCCTTTTGAGGAGTTGCTGGTGGGTTTGAACTGCCAGCCTTCTGGTTAGCAGTCAAATGTCTTAGGCATTATGCTACCAGAGCTCCCACATGAGAGGACAGGAGGGTCTAAACTAGAGAGACTAATAGAAAAGGATGACTTCAAGAAGCATTATGAAGATTAATTTATCAGAATGTGATAATTTATTGAATGTAACCAATGAGGTAGGAATCAAGGGTCCAGACATGTACAAAAAAAAAATAGAAAGTATAAGAGGAAGACTAGATTTTGGGAAATCCAGTGTGCCCAGTTTGGTATAGGGTGAGGGAGAAGAACTTAGTGGGACTGAGGTGCTTATACACTCAGGTTGGAGACATCCATTTGAATGGACAATATGATTCTGAAACTTGTGGGAGAATTTGAGATTGAGTAGTTGATGGCATGAAGGCTGGAACAATGTGATTGAATAAGATTACTCAAGGAAGACCTTATAGGTTAGAAAGCTGTGAGTAAGGATTTAATTCTGGGTATTAGCAAATAAATATAAGAGGCAGGCAGAAGAGGAGAAATATTTTCTAAGATAATCCAGTTCCATGGAGACCAGAGAAGGAGAAGGAGAATTTAAAGGAGGGAGTGATAACACAAATTTAGCAGCATTCATCCTCTGGCTGTTGTGAATGCAGCAGGAAAAAAGTCATTGACATTTTTATTTTTCAGCAAATTTTTAAAGATTTTGACCACAAAGTAGTTGTTTTCTGTTTTGTTCAGAACTTGTCAGTTCTAGATAAATTTTCTATAATACATCTTCAGTAATTTTTCTGTATTATAGTTTTAGTGTCTCCTACCTTAGGGGCCTTTGTGTCTCTTACCTTGTAACATGGTTTTTCTATCTCTTATATTTGGAGCCACTTTATTTCCCATTTTTTCTCCATAACTGATTTTCTTAAGCTTTATTTGGAAGACATATAAGACTATGCTTATATTCAGTGTGCTCTAGATCAATGTAAAACCTGAAACTTTTTCTGTTGTATAAGTATGTAATGTTCTCAGCATCAAACATCATATTAGACCTGAATGTATTTTGATGATGATTCTTGTTTACAAACTGTTCAGTCTCCAAGCATTTTCACCTAGTTTACTTGATCCTCCCATGAAGTTTATGAGACAGATAGGGCAGACATTATCTTCATTTTCTTTTTCTAGTTAAGTGATCTCCTTCCTTAGGTAATTATGTTACCCATTCATAGCTATTAGCTTTCTAACTAGCTGAGTATATAATCTAAAATGCTAGAGCTGCAAGGAAACTTAATGGACCATCTCTTCTAGTCTCTTCATTTTACAAATAAGGAACAGGTCCAAAGAGGTAAAAATCACTTTTCTGAGATCATATAGGCACATAAAGCAGTATCAAGATGTGGAATGTAGCTTTCCTGATTCCTGATCCCATATTAAGAACTTAAGTTTAATTGACATCACAAATAAAATTAGGCTATGCTTTGCCATCTTCAATACTCAGTTTTGCTGTTGTGTTTCTTGGAAATAGTGTGCAGTTCGTGCAGCCACAGAAGGCAGAACTCTTGTTTTGGAAGGTTTGGAAAAGGCGGAAAGGAATGTCCTGCCTGTTTTGAACAACTTGCTGGAAAATAGGGAGATGCAGCTTGAAGATGGACGCTTCCTGATGTCTGCTGAGCGTTACGACAAACTTCTCCAGGTAAAAGAAGAAAAATTGTGCTTTATCTTTGCTGTTGAGGTGTGAGTAGTGCCATTTTTGTTGTTTAAGACATGGTTCTGTCAGACTGGGACAATGATCGGGTGGCCCATATATTTGGCAGATTGCTAAAGTAAAGTTAGAAGTTTGTAGTTTTATAGGCTATTCTGTTTGCAGATCATCTTAGAAGACCTTCCAGATTTTCACTGTCTTCTTTCCTTCCTTTTCCTCCCCTCTTTCTCTCTCCTTTCCTATCTTTTTTTTCTTCTCTCTTCTTTTAATGATTAATTATTAAAAGCCTAATGACTGCTAGACAGTTGTGGGCATTGAGGACAAAGCTGAGTAAAGTCCAGGCTTGCCCTCCACTAGAATATAAATTTCACAAGGGCAGGATCTTTGGTTACTTGTGTTATCTCAGTCTCCTAGAACAATGTCTGTTACAGGGTAGGATCTCAATAACTATTTATTGAATGAATGAATTGTTGTTGTTGTTATGTGCCATCGAGTCGGATAAATAAGTGTAATAAATTATGATACAAGTGTGTATAAAGAGGAGAACAGTGAAGAAATGTGGGGCTCTTCAAAAACTTTGGCAAAAGAGTTCGTGTAATGTCACAAACGAGAAGACAGTTAACCCTTGTCCATTTAGCTGAAGCTGCACTCCTACTGGAACTCTGTGTGGCTTACTCAGCCTTTGGTACTGACTGCTCTGCCTCTAAATTTTAGGACTGAGTCTTTCTCACATCTGTTTTATAAAGATACATATGTACCCCAAGTTGGTTGCAAATTTCTCAGGATCAGGATCTGTGCCATATATTTCTTGATCCCCCTCTGATGGTGCTGATACAAGCTCAGAACGTGCTAGGCACTAAATGATAAATGTTGGCACCAGAATGTCTGATTGAAATGATGGATGGCAGAAGCATCTCTTTCTGATTCCTGTGTGCACATCTATTTTCTTGGCAACCATCTTGCAACCCTCATAGCAGTTTGTTTCTTTACTGTTTATGGGAATTTCTAATAAAAATGCTGTTTTTATTGTACTGTAATATAGTTTTCTTTTGGATCTATCTAAAAATTATATCATTCTAATATAGTTAAAGGGGGCTAGTCATAGGAACTCTGGTATCATAGTGGCTAAAGCACTTGGCTACTAACCAGAAGGCTGGCAGTTCAAACCCACCAGCCACTCCTCGGAAGGAAGGTTGGGCAATCCTACTTCCGTAGTGATACTGCCTCGGAAACCCAAGGAGGGGTCGCTATGAGTCGGGGCCGACTTGACAGCACATAACAACAACAACAGTCAAGGGTTTGGAGTCCCTGGGTGGTACAGTTAATGCCTTTGGCTGCTGAATGAAAGGTTGGAGGATTGAGTCCACCCAGAGAGAGGCTCCTTGGAAGAAAGGGCTGGCTGTTTATTTCTGAAAAATCATCTGTTGAAAACCCTGTGGAGCACAGTTCTGCTCTAGCAAATGTGGAGTCACCATGAATTGTCGAGGCAACTGGTAAAAAAAAAAAAATATTGAGGAATTAATCAATAAGGAAAAGTTGTATTCATTCGTTCATATTATTATAGTTAATTTATTGAAATGAAAGATGTGTTTAACTTTGTTTTTAGAAGAAGGGGTTATCATATAGATACTTTCTGATGACAGAATTCTTCTTATTTGCCTTTAGAGATGATTCACCATTTTTAATAGATGATTTGGAAAAAAATACTCATAATATGAAATCATTTTTTTTTTTTTTAAGTATAGAAGTTACTTCATTCACAATAAAAAGTTAGATATATTGTTTATCCTTGTGGTCAAATTCTCTGCACAGTTACTGAATATATTCCTTTCTATAAGAATTTGGGATATGGGGTCAAAAGGCATTTAATGCACAGAGATGCATATTATTGTTATGTGAGAATGATCTACTATGTTGTCTTTTCCCAAAGTAGTTATCAATATAAATAAATAATTTTTTTTTTATCAGTAAGTATGATTTCTATATGTCTAGACTCTGTCTCATGAGAACCTCACAGAATATAGGCAAGATCCTGTCACAAAACACTACCACCTCAAGACAATTTTTATTTCAATATCATGATTTAAGGCTCACCTGTTTCTATCTAAGAAGCTCTGGTGGTGTAGTGGATAAAGCATTTGGCTGCTAACTAGAAGGTCAGTGGTTCAAACCCACCAGCTGCTCCTCAGAAGGAAGATGAACCAATCTACTCTGTTAAGATTTATAGCCTTGGAAATCCAATGGGGTTCTCTGTGAGTTGGAGTTGACTCAGTGGCAGTGAGTTTGGTTTTGGTTTTTTAAATTTTTATCTAGATTCAATATACTGTGTTTGATAGCTCAAAAATGTTAATGGTTTCATAGGGGTAATTGTAATAGAATTTTTTTTATTATGGAAAAAGATACAATCAATTGTATAAACTCTTATAGTCTTGTCATTTTCAGGTAAGTGGAGAATAGAAATATTCAGCTCTCTGAAGACTGCACTTTGGTTTCTCAGGCAGGCTAGACCTAGACCCTTGTTGTTTTTTAGTGAATATGACAAAATCCTTTGTCTTAATACCATAGTGTTAGTCCTATTAATTGTTTGATTTGTGATTTTGCTTATGATTGAAATAATTTAGTTTATTATGATTTTTAATTAACTTATACAGTCACTCAAAAGACATTTGTCTTATTAAGTACTGGATGTAATAAGTCCCCTCAAGAGGATGAATCTAGAATAAGACAGTCATGACTCTGTTCCTCTATACTACCGACTAGATCCATATCTCCTTTGTTCTTAGATTGGTCAGCTGCTTCTCCTTTCAAACACCAGTCTTCATATTACTAGCCTCCTCTGGCATCCTGATCCTTCCTTGACAGTTGGCTTGGAAGATTTCTTCAAGTACTTAGCAGTAAGAGCCTAAGATCCTTAGGCTGGCAACTCTCACAGTTTAATCTACATAATTTATACTATAATTTTGATGTCTTACTCTTTTTAGGATCACACCAAATCAGAGTTGGATGCTTGGAAGATTGTCCGTGTTAGTGAAAATTTCCGAGTGATCGCGTTGGGCTTGCCAGTACCTAGATACTCTGGGAATCCGTTAGACCCCCCTCTCCGTTCTCGATTTCAAGCTAGAGATATTTATTATCTACCCTTCAAGGTTAGTTTGAAGAAGTAGAATTTATTTTAAAAATACCTCCTTAGTAGGGATGGAAGGGAAGGGGAAAATGAGAGTTATTGATTATGGAGTACTGAGTTTCTGTGTAGGGTGACAGGAAATTCACATTGATTATGGGTATTGGTTGCACAGTTGGTTAAAATAAAGGATGTCAATAAGTTATACACCTGTAAAAAGGTGAATTGAAAAAAATATATACCTCCTATTTAGAACAAGAAGTTTAGATATTATAAAAATATTATTTTGTTTTTAAAGGTTCTTCCTTACTAGTTAATAGTTAGTAGAAAGATAAAAAGAAATAGAGTGAAGAAAGTCTTTGAAAACTAGGAAGAAAAATTATTGTGGCATTAGGCTATAAGATATTAGTCTGAAAGATAAAAAAAAAAGAAGAAAAGCTAACTTTTCTTTAAGAAAGTGACTGTGTTGAGAAGTGATGTTTTTGATATTACTTGTTATTGTTGTTGTTGTTAGATTCCAGCTCATAGCAACCGTGTGTTCAACAGAATGAAACACTGCCTTATCCTGAGTCATCCTTACAACCACTGATATGTTTGAGCCTACTGTTGCAGTCACTGTGTTTGCTTAATTTAAAAGTTGGATTGTGTCTTCATAACATCTTTTATGTTCCTTATTAACTGATTTGATATGTTTCTGTTATTTTAGGACCAACTTAAGCTGCTGTATTCAGTTGGAGCCAATGTTCCTGCTGAGAAGTAAGTATATCAGCTATATTTATTATAAATATCTAGACACTTACATTGAATTTGTTTTGCCCATCACTCATTCAATAACTCTTTGAAGACTTTTTCACTATTAGGTACTGTGTTAAGTCCTGGTGATAGGTTTAATAAGACATGGTCTTTGATAGCAAGAAATGCAGGATTCAGTAATGTTGAAAGATATGTGAATACCTTAGTTTAACACAATGTAATAAGTTCCATCATTTCAAAATATTGGTTGAGATTCTATCAGGGCTTCACAAAGGCATTGATATTTGAGATGAATCCTAAAGCATGAGGATTTTGCCTGATAGAGAATAGAGTTAAGATAGTCTAACAACTGTTTTAGAAGACATGGGACATGAGAGTATATGGCTTACTCCTGGGGCAATAAAAAGTTCCTGGTGAATAATGTTTATGTTTAGGGATTAAGACAGCTGGGAGATGAGGATGACAGTGTAGATTTTGGCCAGATTGTGAAAAACTTTACATATTTTGACAAATTTAGAAAATATACCCATGTATCTGATGAGCTTCTGCATTTTAAAATGGAATATTATGATATAGAACAATTGTTCCTTAAGCTTTAATAATAGAGAATATCTTTTTAGGTTAATATTTAACAAATTTATATATTTTAAAACTATTAATAGAAGCACCTGGGACCCCAAATAACTAAAACAATCTTGATGAAGAAAAATAAAACAGGACTCACATTTCCTGATTTCAAAACATACTACGAACCTACAGTAATGAAAACAGCCTGATACTGGTATAATTACAGACATATAGATCAATGGAATAGAGAGTCCAGAAATAAATCACTACAACTGTGATCAATTGATTTTTGACCAGCATGCTAAGTCTAGTCAATAGAGAAAGAAGACCCTTTTCAATGTATGGTACTGGGGAAATTGGATTTTCATATGCAGAAGAATGAATCAGGCTCTATGCCTCGCACTGTACACAAAAACCAATTCAGATTAATGAAAGTCCTAAATGTGAAAACTAATACCATAAAATCCTTGGAAGAAAATTTACGGACGAGACTATGGGACCCAGATTTTAATGCTGGATTATCAGATATGACAACAGAAGCAAGAACAGCAAAAGACAATATAGATAAATGAGACCTTATAAAAATTAAATACTTTAGTTCATCAACGGACTTTATCAACAAAGTGAAGACACAAGATTGGAGGGAAAATTTTGAGAACTGTTTATCTAATAAAGGTCCAATATCCAAAATATCTGTAAAACTACAACTTGACAACAAAAAGACAGCCAACCTGTTTTGGATACCTAGTGCTGTTCTGACAGGAATACATACCACAAATGGGATGGCTTGAATAAACAGGAGTTTATTCTCTTATAATTTGGGAGGCTAGAAGTCTGAGTTCAAAGTGCCAGGCTCTAGGGCTGTGTGAAAGCCCCTCAACCTTGGGCTTCAGCCTCTTGCTTCCGGCCCACTGAAGCTAGAGGCATCTCTTCACCCAGGCAGAGATTGGCTGTTGAGGCTAATAAGCCCAAGGTCAACAGATAAAATGGCACAGTCCCAATGTTACCAAACCACACGGCAGGCCATTAATTCAAATCCATTGTAAATCCCAAGGTTGGCAGAGCATGGCAGGCTGCTGAACAATGACACAGTTACATGCAGGGTCCAAGCATGCCATAGGCTAGATACCATTCCCCATGGCTTCTCCTTATATACAGGAAGCAGACCACATTCCTAAGGCAGCTACTTAGCTGCTCATAGTAGATTTCACCATGGAGTTGATTGCCAGTCTCATCATGGGGAACACTAAATCCAGTTGCCCAGCCACTCAAGCAGGCCCAGCCAAGTTGACACAAAGACTTAACCACCACACAACCCATCAAAAAATAGTCAGAGAACTAGAACAATTCACTAAAGAAGATATTCAGATGGCCAACAAGCACATGAAAAGATATTCAGCATCAGCCATGAGGAAGATGCAAATTAAAACCACCATATAATACTTTCTCACCCCCATTAGAATGGCAATGATGAAAAAATAACCCAAAAAATAATAAAAACAGGTATTGGTGAAGTCAATGGAGAAACTGGAATCTTCATCCACTGCTGATGGGAATGTAAAGTAGTATAGCCACTGTGGAGAAAAACTTGGTAGTTCCTCAAAAAGGTGAAGATAGATGTACCATATGACCCAGCAATCTCAGACCTTGATATACTCCCAGAAGAAGTGAAAGCAGGAACACAGACAGAAATTGGTATACTGCATCATTTGCACAGTAGCCAAAAGGCAGGAACAACTGAAATGCCCATCAGCAGATGAGTGAAATGAAATATATGTATATACACACGATGGAATGTTACTCAGACATAAAGAGAAATCAAGTCCTGATGCATACTACACCATGATGAATCTAGAAATCATTATACTGAGTGAAATAAGTCAGTCACAAAAGGACAAATACTGTAGGATCTCACTTATATGAAACAAGCAAATATATAGGAACCAAAGATTATTAGTGGTCACCAGAGCTGGAAGGGAGGGGGAAAGGGGCAATTTTTACTTTGATGGCATTGGGTTTATTTTAAAGGTGGTGAAATAATTAGAAAAGTGACAAAGGTTACACAACATGAAGAATATAATTGATGTCACTGAATTGTACAAGTGGAAATTGTTGAATTTCTGAAGGTTTTATTGTGTATATTTTCACTACAATAATAATAATAATAAACTATTAGAATAAAAGTGTAATATCATTTTTTCCCCATAGAGTTTCTCAGCTTTTGTCCTTTGCCACAACTCTCTGTTCTCAAGAATCTTCTACTCTTGGACTTCCAGATTTTCCTTTAGATAGTTTACCCGCTGCTGTTCAAATCTTGGTATGTATAAAATAAATTAATGACTAGCAAATGTGGCAAAGAAAATTTGAAAATTAATAATTGGTGATTAATCATTTCAGTTTGCTTTGTCCTATTCCTCTATAAATAATGCAGGGCCTGAGATTAATTTGCTGTGCAGAGCAATAAACCATGCAGAAACCAAGGACGTCTTTTGAGCCCTCAAGAGATTGCATATGTGGTGTGTAGGGGAGATAGGTGTGCAATCTCAGGTAGAAGTTCGTAGAGGCAAGAAAGGCATTAGCCTAATCACACAGAAGTATGCTGCAGTATAACTAATGCTCAGAGTTACCTCAACCTGAGACAGAGGAGCTGGGCTTTCATATACCAGCACCATCAGTCATTGAGTAATGGTCACCCCAGGGGACATAAATGCCCAGGCATTAACTGTTTACTGGCCTCCTAGCAAAATAGGCTCTGAGAGCTCAAGGGAAGTCTTTGAAGAAGACTTGACAGAATCTGGCTATTGGCAGGGAAAGCGGGGCACACAAAAAGGGTGAAAACAGACCCAAGAAGATTTCTTAGAGCATAGACATGAAGAGCATGAGAGTAGACTCTGGAGGGATGGGAAGGCCTGTTAGACAGGTGAAACCAACCCATAGCTGTTGAGTTGATTCCAACTCATAGCAACCCTGTAAGACAGGGTAGAACTGCCCTATAGAGTTTGCTTTGCTGTTATCTTTATTGAAGCAGACTGCAACATCTTTCTTCCATGGAGTGGTTGGTAGGTTTGAACCACTGACCTTTTGGTTAATAGCCAAGCACTTTAACCACTGCACCACCAGGGCACCAGCTTGTGCAAAGGTATTGAATCATGAAAGGACCTGGTATATTTGGAAAATGATATAAAGTTGTATCCCTAGAGCGCGCGTGCACGTGTGTGTGTGTGTGTCTGATAAAGAGATGGATTAGAACTATATTGTTAAGTGTTTTTCATGGTGAATGCCATTTTCTAGATTTTGTGGTATGGGAGAAGTGGACCATCAGACATCATTAAGTCAGTGGGGTGTGAAGTGACCAGATTAATGTTTCAGGAAGACATCTCTGTTGGTAATGAGGAGGGATGAGAAGAGTCTGGACGCATAGAGGAGAACATATAGGAGGCTATTTATTGTATTTATTGAGACTTTACTTAGGAGAGCCTGATCCCAGATAGTGGGGGTACTAGCTTAAGCATAACATTTATTTTTAAACTTTTGTTGTTTTTTATTTTCTTTCCTGTGAGTCAGTGAGTCCAATTTTCCAGGTATTGTTTAGGTTGCCCTATACATCCAGAAAGGAGCTCTGGTAGCATAGTGCCTAAGGCACTTACTGCTAACAGAAGGCTAGTGGTTCAAACCCACCAGCCACTCCTCGGAAGGAAGATGGGGCAATCTACTTCCGTAGTGATACTGCCTTGGAAACCCAGGGAGGGGTCACTATGAGTCAGGTCCGACTCAGTGGCACATAACAACGACAACAACATACATCCAGAACAACATTTCTCCTCCTATTTATCAAATATTCTCTTTTTTCATTCTTTTTGTTATTACTGTTTTTATTGGTTTTGTTTTTATTATTTATTTATTTATTTATGCTTAAATCTATTTCTTTGATAATTCTCAAAGAAAATCCCTACACTCTAGAGTCACCAGTTGTTACATATTGCCATGATTGCTTTCTCTGTAGTTTTTCCTGAATCATTTAAAAGTAAGTTCCTTTCAGTACCCTTAAATGTTTTAGTATGCATCTTCTAAGAAGTAAAAATTCTTTTAAAGAAAAAGAACATCATTACCATATTCTCTGAATATTAACAATTCCACCATGTCATCTAATAGATAGTCTATATGGAAATTTCCCTGCTAATGTTGTGTTGTTGTTGTTATGTGCCATCGAGTCAGCCCTGACTCATAGCGACCCCTCCTTGGGTTTCTGAGGTGGTATCACTACGGAAGTAGATTGGCCAGCCTTCCTTCCGAGGAGTGACACTATGCTACCAGAGTTCCTGCCAGAGCTCCCTGCCAATAGTCTCTTTAAAGAAGGGTGAACCGACTTTAGAGAGCAGTTTGATTTGGAGAGAGATTTGAGGCTAATGGACACTTTCTAACTCTGTAACTATGAGAGTAGGTGAATATAGATGAGATTAACTCAAATCTGGAATAAAAGGAGAGGAGAAGAAGCTATTTAGGAATGAGTAGAGTAGGGAAATGTGCTCAGTTTTAGAGATGTTGAATGGGATAGTCGCGTACATTGGGTTGTTGTTGTTGTTATGTGCCATCGAGTTGGACCCGACTCAGCGACCCCTCCTTGGATTGCCGAGGTGGTATCACTATGGAAGTAGAATGCCCAACCGATTGCTCAACCTTCCTTCTGAGGAGTGGCTAGGGGTTTGAACTGCCAGCCTTGCGGTTAGCAGTCAAGTAAGTGCCTTAGGCATTATGCTACCAGAGCTTCCATATATTGGGCAGTTGAAGGTTAAAGACTACAGCTCAAGAAAGATCAGAGCTAGAAATAGGGATGTGGGAGCCTCACCACATAGATAAGATCTGAAAAGTAGGAGTAGGTGAGATTATCCAGGGGAAGGATGTGAGTAGGAAGAGATAAGAATGAATGTTTGTTGTAGATATCTGGTAAATTTCAGAAACCTATTGGTTATTTGCATAAAGCAATTTTAATATTTATTACCATTTCAGATAATTTTTCTTTGATTATTTTAGATGTTCCTCATTCCTTTTTGTTTTTGCTACTAAATAGGATTCCTTTCCTATGATGTCAATCAAACATGCAATCCAGTGGCTTTACCCATACACTATATTATTAGGACATGAAGGGAAGATGGCCGTGGAAGGTGTTTTAAAAGTGAGTATCTGAATTCTTTTCTCATCTTCCTTTTTTTTGGTTTTCATTTTTCCCTCCCTTCCCTTCCCATATTCCATCTTTTCCTTTCCTATCTCTCCTCCCTTTTCTCCTCCCCAGTTCTCTTACCAATCTTTCTTCCCTGCCCTTGCCTTTCTCTTTTTTTCCAATGCAGGCATGGAGGCATTGAAATGCCAATGACAAGGAAGCAGTGATTGGGGAGTGAGCACAGAGGTGGCTGGTGTGGTTGGGAGCTTGGTTACACTGAACAAAAGAGGAAATTGAGCAAATAAGTGAATATATTGAGGACAATGAGAGCTACATTTCTTAAGTAATGAATCCTTGGAAAAGGGATTTATAAACATTGAAAGAGGGAAGGCAAGAAAGAATCCTAGGTGTTGGATTGGAATTGCAGATACTGGTATGAATTTATGTTTTTTTCAGTATGCATAAACAGACACATATAGATTGTGTGTGTTTGCGTGTGTGTGTGTAGTATATACATATGTATGTACATATGTGTGTATATATGTGTGTGTGTGTATATATATATATATAGACATACATACATGCATACATATATGCACATATATTTTCTAGGGCCTAAAAACAATGACACCTCTGTAGCAATGATCATACCAAGTACCTGGATGGATATTGGTTTCTAAATACCATGCTTCTCTGAAAGGAATCAGGATCACTTAGAATTATTTCAGGCTTTGGGACAGAGTAAGTACATGATGGGCCTGGGACATCAGGTTTTACCAGAAAGTAATGAAATGTTCACCAAAAGATTTTAACATGCCAAAAGGACAGAGGAGCTGGCTCAAAGTGGCTCTCACTGTCCCAAATCTGCAACAATTTGAGCATCAAAAAAATAATGATAAAAATTGATTATAATTTATTGAATAAAATAGGAACTTGTGAATAACTAAATAATAGGGGAAAAGGAAAAAGCTCTTCTTCAGTTTGGAATGCTTACGAGTAAATGTAAAAGGAATTCTGGAAATGGAAAAATCACCATTTGAGAACCATTAGAATGGTAGTTGATTTAGGTGGTAGTCATCAAAGGATATTAAGACTGGTGGGTTTATGAGAAACTAGTGGGTTTATGAGAAACCAAACGAAACTCACTGCCGTCGAGTCGGATCAGACTCATAGCGACCTATCCTTGAATTTCCGATGCGGTTTCACTGTGGAAGTAGATTGCCCAATATTCCTTCTGAGGAGTAGCTGGTGGGCTTGAACTGCCAGCCTTCTGATTAGCAGTCAAATGCCTCAGGCCCTAAGCCACTGGAGCCCCCACGAGAAACAGGAAGTTGGCATAATCTCAGAATATCTCCTACAAAATGCTCAATTGATTGAAAAAACAGGAAAATGGTGTTTTCATAGTAAACACCAGTGCAATCAGGTGGTGGGACAAATCAACACCGTGTGTGTCCTGAGTGTTGTGCTTGGAAAAGCTTTGCATCATACTGGGAGTATTCTTGGTCAGAATTCATGGTGTGCATGTGGTTATGGGAAAATACTATATGGCTAGATTGAGGGACATCCTACAAAGTGAAAAGCTGCACTCTTTAAAACTGTCAAGGCCACAGTAGATGGGAAAACTGAAGAACTGTCTCAGGTTGAAGGAGACCGTGTGATCAGGATTCGATCCTGACCAGATGGGAAAAAGTGATGTTGGCACAGTTAGCAAAACTTGAGTAGAAGCTGTGGATTATCTGGTAATGTCGTATCAATATTGATTTCCTGGTTTGGAGATTGATGTAGTGGTTAAGTTGGCTGGAGTGCTTGTTTTGGGGAAAATACATACTGTAATGGTTAGGAATGATAGAACATTGTATGTTTAGCTTGCTCTCAAATAGTTCAGAAAAAAAAAACTTTTTTTTTTTATGTGTGTATGGGTAGTTGAAAAGGAATACATGTGGTAAAATGTTAACAACTAGAACATCTGTGTGAAGGTGAAATAATTTTTCATTGTACTGCTGTGTATTATTACTTAACTGTAAGTTTGAAATATTTCAAAGTAAAATTTTTAAAAAGTGAATATTCAGTATAGTACTAAGTTAAATTTTATCTGCCTATTACTTAAATGGTGGTGCAGGACCTAAGGCATTTGACTAGTAACCAGAAGGCTCGTGGTTCAAACATACCAGCCACTCCTCAGAAGGAAGTCTGGGCAATCTACTTCTGTAGAGATACTGCCTCGGAAACCCAAGGAAGGGTCACTATGAGTCATATCTGGTTAGATGGCTGTGAGTTTGATTTATTAACTTAAATTATTAACTTAAAAAGCAAGCATTATATATAAAACTGAAAATGTTAAAGTGATATCACTTAAACTAATGAAGTTCTCATTTTTATCAAAAGTCATTTAGAATACATGGGCATAGTTTTAATATATGTGTTTCCTCATTTCATAATTAACTGTGGTGCTTTCTAAGGGGTCAGTCATACTACACTGTATCTTATAAGTATACATTTAAAAGAGCTGACCTGTAGCAGAGATTTATTGATTCATTCAAATAAATTCCTTTTTATGGAAGGCATGCTCTCTGGTAGCATAGTGGCTAAGGCACTTGACTGCTAACCAGAAGGCTGGCGGTTCAAACCCACCAGCCACTCCCCGGAAGGAAGATGGGGCAATCTACTTCCGTAGTGATACTGCCTTGGAAACCCAAGAAGGGGTCGCTATGAGTTGGGTCTGACTCGACGGCACATAACAACAACAACATGGAAGGCAGTTTTTTTTTCTTTTTTTTTCCCTCGTAGTGTTGCCTTTGGCTTAAAGTACAGGCTTATTTCTAAGTACTTGGCAGAATGCGAACACTAAGTTGTTGTGGCTGTATGTATAGTATTGTCATTTTCTAGCAGCCAGGACTTTATAGCCTAAATGTATGGAATGGAATGGCATTTGTTTCTGCCTTACCTCAAAATCTACACAGAGTCTTTGGGAGGACAGAAATCTCCTCTATACAGCTAGTAATAGAAGAATTCAGAAGAGTAGTACATTAGATTCTAGTCACTTCAATGGGATCTTTTCAGATCAGCTAGCTAAAGAACCCAAAGAAACAATATTTTCATTGAAGTTAATAATGGCTCTTCTTTGTATATATGCTGAGAACCATAGTCAGGGATAGAAAAGCAGAAAGAAGCAAGGGGAAAATAATGTCCGAGAAAAGAGCAAAGGAAAGTAGAAGAAACAGCATATGGTAGAAGCAGAGCTGCTGCGGCCAATGAATAGCAGCCACTGATGGAAGAGAAGAGGTCTGTGCTCTCTCTCTCTCTCTCTCTCTCTCTCTCTCTGTGTGTGTGTATGTGTGTAAGAGAGAGAGAGGATAAAGGGAAGGAATGGGGGAACAGAGAAATAGAGGCAAGAGGAACGAGGGAAGGAGGAAGGATATTAAGGAGGTCGTGAAGAGCCATTTGAAATGGGGAATGGAGAAATTAATTTATAGGGTCAAGGAGTAAGAAAACTACCATCTTCTGATTTTGTAGTTCACCTTAAGGTTTATTTTGGGTGCTGCAAAAAGTAGAACTAGAGCTCATTTATAATTTAATTAACATCTGAGCTAAATTGTGATTGAAGTAGAGCCTCTGTTGCTTAAGATAACGGGCTATGATTCCAGATGAGCTCCCTCAGTGCTCTGCAGACATCTGGGAAACAGGGCAAATACTAAGGGAGGAAGAAACTGAGAAAGATAGCTATGATAAAATGAAGCAATGTCAATTGTTTGTCAGGGGTTTGAACCAGTTCAAATGGATTCAGTCATGGCCGACAAAGCAAAACCAGAACACACTGAAATTTTTAAAATTTGTATGATCTGGAATGCTAACGGGAATAAGAAACATTACAGGTTAAAGCCTGAGAAAGGGAGACTTGCATCGTAAGTGCTTTCAGGAGCCTGATGTGTGACGGTGGATTATTGCCAGGACTGTGGGCAGTGACGTACATTCACAGTGACTCGATTGCTCGCCATATTTGAGCTGGGCATTGTTGTTTTTGATTCAGCCAGTCAAGAGATTTGGTTGTTATGCATTGTACACCCTGCACTTGTTTTCAACAGGGAGATTACATTTCTAGTGAGGCTTTGACCCATATTTTCCCCATATTTTCCAGTTAGTGTTCTGCTTAACTCACATTTAAAAAATTCAAGTCCATTCTGGTATCACTTTGTCAGCCATGACTGAACCTGGCTGATATAAGTGAGAGAAAATATTCATTGTCTACATTAGTCAGTTAAAACAAAGGTCTTTATTTTTCCAAATAAAGCAATTTCATTGATACGTTTCTGGTTTCTAATTTCAAAACTAGTCATACAAATTACATGATGTTGTAGAACACTTTTAAAGCATTTAATTTTCTAAAGTGAGTAGCTAGTATTGCTTGATTTTGTCTGACCTTCATTATTATTTTCTTGGCTCTTTTTTTTCAAATTGCCTTCAAAATGAAAAGAAACAGAAAAATGATTTGAGGGCCCATATAACAAACAAATTATTTCAAGTGATTGTAAAGTAGAATTTATTTAAAAAAGAAGAAGAAGAAGAAGAAAGATTTTGGTATTACTTAGTTAAGAGAAGAAAAAGGATGGTTGTCTTCTGTTGCCTTAATTATGTGAAGGGCTAGTTAATGAATAATTCTTATCCACTCCTCAGTGGATTGTCAGGTGGGGAGGCTTAAATCTATTTGAGCTTAATAAAGAACCTTCTTTTTGTAAGAACATTACACACTGATACAATCTCTTTAAGAAAAGAGCAGTCTGTTGATTGATGTAATTCTTTGTAGACTGTTCTGGGACACACTCTGTAGCCTGTTTGTTATTCTAACATTCTAAATTTTCCTCAAAGTATTATTTCAAACTACTGTTCACAGATTAACAAAATATTACATATCTCCAAATAATTCTGAATTGGGAATGGTGAATGTTAATATTGCTGGTTTTGCAAAAACATATTGACTTAAACAATAGAAATATCTGTATAGTATGATAGCAAATTAAGAAAGTATATATATATACATACAATTATTTTTCTTTGATAAGTGACTGTGGATTTTAGACTGAGATTGTCATAGAAATTAATGAATAGTTCCATGTTACATACATTTGAATTATAATGTAAATACTTAAATAGACTGTATTTATTTTTAAGAAAAAATTATTAACTGAAAATACAGTTAGCTATAATTCAGAAAGCATTTATTTTTTTCTAAAGAAGCTATAAAAATATCTGGAATGACTTTCTTTCTCCAACTGGTGCTCATATGTGATGTTCATCCTCTAAAATGTGTTTCTGTAGTTATAAGATCACTTCTAGCTTTTCATTAAGAATATCATAAAGAATATACTCTCATTCTGAATCTGGTATACTTAGGGGATGGTATGCTTTGCCACAGTACAGTAAAAGATGTTTCTAGAGTTTTTGTATCATCTTGGTTTCACTCCTACTTAAGTAGGAATCCTCATAACAATGGCTAAATTAATAAATTCCCTTGTGGGATTAGAAAGACTTGTGTCTCCACTTATCCATTGATAATATAATCTACAATGTTTGGTGAGAAACTTGGGAAGGATATAGTATTAATATTTTCATTTGAATTCATCAAGCATTAATTGAGCATTCATTATTTAGCAAATGATTACATGCATACAGAAATCTGGGCATATAGAAATGAGCACAATCTGTTTTTGCCTCCTGAAGAACTAAAAGCCTGGCTGTACATCAGACATGGAAATAAATGTCTATTTTGATATCATGATTTTTATAGCACTATAGTGTAATGCCACCACTCGTCTGTCAGTTTGTTGAACAGTGGTGGTTTGTGTGTTACTGTGAGGCTGGAGGCAATGCAACTGGTATTTCAAATATCAGGAGGGTCATCCATGATGGACAGGTTTCAGTGAAACTTCCAAACTAAGACAGACTGGGAAGGACAGGGCAATATACTTCCAAAAAAAAATTGGCCAGTGAAAACCTTATGAGTAGCAGTGAAACACTGTCTGATATATTACTGTAAAACATTATGAATAGCCATGAAACACTGTCTTGATATAGTGATGAAAAAAAACCCCCACCAAACCCACTGTCATCAAGTCGATTCCAACTCATAATGACCTCCCCTTTTGGGTTTCTGAAGTGGTAAATCTTTATGGAAGTAGATTACCCAGGCTTCCTTCCACAGGGTTTGAACCACCAGCCTTCTGGTTTGCAGTCAAATGCCTTAAACACTATGCCACCAGAGCTGCTTAGGTTAGAAGGCACTCAAAATATGACTGGAGAAGAGCTGCCTCCTCAAGGTAGAAAACCAAAAGCCATACCAACTTCTATCCAGTTGATTATGACTCATAGTGACCGCTACTGGGTTTCCAAGGCTGTACATCTTTTATTTGATTATTTATTTATTTTTTTACCTTCACTGTGGTGAAAAGATACACAATAAGACTTTTGCCAACATAACAACTTCCACATTTACAACTCAGGGACACTGATGACATTTTTTCATGTTGTGCCACCATTATTGCTATCCCTTTCCAAAATATTCCTTCACTTTAGCATAAACTCAATGCCCTGCAAAGAAAAACTTCCCTTTTCCTCCTCTGTCCTACCCCTGGTAACCACTAATAATCTGCTTTTATACACACACACGTTTCCTTCCATGTATAAACCTTTCCTTGACTTTTTCCAATAGTGGGCTAGTACAATATTTGTCTGTTCTGTGATCGACTTACTACACTTAGCATAATGTTCTCCAAGTTCATCCACATTATGTGGTCTTTTGAAGATTCTACATTATTCTTTAGGATTGCATGGTATTCCATAGTGTGATTGTACCACAGTTTGTTTATCCATTACTTGGCTGATGGGCACTTAGGTTGTTTCCATCTCTTTACTATTGTGAATAGTGGTGCAATGAACATGGGTGTGTGTCTATCTATCTGTGTCCTACCTCTTAATTCTTTAGGATACCTAAAGGATACCTAGTATTCTATCATACCTAGTAATGGGATTGCTGGTTCAAATAGTATTTCTAATTCCAATGTTTTAATGAATCACCATACCAATTACCACAATGGTTGTATCATTTTACAGTCCCACCAGCAATGTATGAGAGTTCCAATCAGCATTTGTTATTTTCTGTGTTGTTGGACTTTGCTATTAATGCTGGGGTGAAATGATATCTCCTGTTGTTTTGATTTGCATCTCTATAATAACTACTGATCATGAACAGTTCTTCATGTGTTGGTTTGCTGCCTGAGTATCTTCTTTGGTGAAGTGTCTGTTCATGTCTTCTGCCCATTTTTTAATTGGATTGTTTGTCTTTTTGATGTTGAGGTGTTGGAATTTGCTATAAATTTTAGAGATAAGTTTTTTGTCCGATATGTCATTGCTAAATATTTTCCCCCAATCTATAGGTTCTCTTTTTACTCTTTTGGAGAAGTCTTTTGATGCACATAAGAATTTAATATTTAGAAGATCCCATTCATCTAGTTTATCATCTACTGTTTGTATCTCTTGGGATATGCTTGATAGTATATTTATGCCATAAATTAGGGACCATAAGTTTTTTTGATTCAACTTTATAGTTTTAGGTTTCACATTTAAGTATTTGATCTATCTGGAGTTAGTTTTTTTTATGTTGTTGTTTATAAACTAATCCTTTTTTTTTTTTTTAATTGTGATTTGGGTGAAGGTTTACAGAGCAAATTGACTTTCCATACAGCGGTTTACATATCCTTTGTCTCATGACATTGACTACAGTTTACCACAATGCAACTCCCCTCCCACTTCCTTCCCATAGTTACCTCTTCCCTGTGTCCATCCCTCCATGCACTCCTGCCCCCTGAGCTGTCT
>NW_006921794.1:2209071-2213865 GCF_000298275.1 Orycteropus afer afer
AACAGGGAAAAGGAAAAATGCTGAAAACTGGGACCTGGGAGGGGAAGATTAAGAATAATAGTAAAAAGGACAAAAATATTAATAATAATAGTTGTTTTGAAATAGACAAATATAAGCAAACTAATCACCAGAAAAAATAAAGTGAAAAAGAAAAGAATAAAAAGGAGAAAAAAGAAAAATTGGTGGAGACTCTGAAACTTGCTCTTGAATGGAAAGTAGCTAAAGCAAATGGAAGAAATAACGAAGTAAATGATCTGAACAGAAGATTTCAAAGGGCAGCTAGAGAACACTAAGTAAAGTATTATAATGAAATATACAAAGACCTGGAGTTAGAAAACAAAACGGGGAAAACATGTTTCACATTTCTCATGCTGACAGAACTAAAGAAAAAAATTCCAAGCCTTTAGGTGCAATATTGAAGTATTATATGGCTAAATATTGAACAATGCAGGAAGCATCAAAAAAAGATGGAAAGTATACACAGAGTCACTGCACCAAAAAGAATTAATTAATGTTTAGCTATTTCAGGAGGTAGCATATAATCAACAACCAAAGGTATTGAAAGAAGAAGTCCAAACTACACTGAAGCAATTGGCAAAAACAAGGCTCTAGGAATTGACAGAATATCCATTTAAATGTTTCAGCAAATAGATGCAGGCCTGGAGCCACTCACAGGTTTATGCCAAGATATTTGGAAATCCTGGCCAGCTGAATGGAAGAGATCCGTATTTGTACCCATTCCAAAGAAAGAAGATTGAACAGCATACGGACAGTATCAAAGAATATCACTAATATCAGATGCAAGTAAAATTTTGCTGAAGATAATTAAAAAACAGTTGCAGTGGTATATTGACAGGGAACTTTGAACAATTCCAGGTGGATTCAGAAGAGGAGGTGGAATGAGGGATATGATTGATAATGAGGGATAAGATTGCTGATCTTAGATGGATGTTGGCTGATAGCAAAGAATACTAGGAAGATGTTTACCTGTGTTTTGTTCCCTGTGTGGAGACATTCGACTGTATGGATAACATTGAGAAGAATGAGAATTCCAGAACACTTAATTGTGCTCTTGAGGAACCTGTACATAAACAGGTAGTCAGTCATTCAGACAGAATGAGAGGACTGCACTGTTTAAAATCAGGGACGTAGTGTGTCAGGACTATATCCTTTCACCATACTTACTCAGTCTGTATGCTGAGTAAATAATCTGAGAAGCTGGACTATGTGAAGAAAAACGTGGCATCAAGATTGGAGGAAGACTCCTTAACAACCTGAGATATGCAGATGACATAGGTTTTCTTGTTGGAAGTGAAAATGTCTTGAAGTGCTTACTGTTGAAGATCAAAGACTACAGTCTTCAGCATCAATTATACCTCAGCATGAAACGAAAGTCCTCACATCTTGACCAGTAAGCAATGTCATGATAAATGGAGAAAAGATTGAAGTTGTCAGGGATTTCATGTTATTTTGACAGAAATCAGACATATTATTGCACTGGGCAGATCTATTGCAAAAGACCTCTTAAAAATGTTAAGAAGCAATGATGTCACTTTAAGATTAACGTGCGCCTCACCCAGGCCGTGCTATTTTCAGTTGCCTCAGATACATGTGAAAGTTAGTGAATAAGGAATTCCATGGAATTATTAATTCAACACCTTCGAATTATGGTGTTGGTGAAGAATACTGAAAATACCATGGACTGCCAGAAGAATGAACAAATCAGTCCTGGAAAATGTGCAGCTGGAATGCTCCTTAGAAATAAGAATGGCTAGACTTCCACTCACTTACTTTGGTCATGTTTTCAGAGGGAACCATTTCCCTGGAAAAAGGATATCATGCTTGGTAAATAAAACAGAGGGTCAGTGAAAAAGAGGAAGACCCTCAGTGAGATGGATTGACACAGTAGTTGCAATGATGGGCTGAAACATAACAAAGTTTGTGAGGATTGTACAGGACCAGGCTATGAGTCAGGGATGACTCAACAACACCTATCCACAGCAACAACATGACATAATGAATTGGAGCCCTGGTAGTGCAGTGGTTAAACACTTGACTGCTAACCAGAAGGTCAGTGGGTCAAGTCCACCAGCTCTCTGCAGGAGAAAGATCTGACACTTCCATAAAGAATTATACCCTTGGAAACCCTATGGGGCAGTTCTATTCTGTCCTGTATGATTGTTATGAGTTGGAAGTGACTCGCCAGCAATGTCTTTTTGTTTGTTTTCATAGCATAATGATGAATAACTCTGGTAAAAAGCAATAAACACCTGGAGTAGGGTAGGCAGTGAAAATATGCATTGGACTTTCATGAGAAATGTTTCAGAAGTGGAATAATAGGCCTTCTTAATGGATAAAAATATAGGTAGGGTTGGGAGCTATGAGATAAAGTGTGAAGTCCAAAATGTTCATGAATCCTGATTTGTACAATGGTGTAAATAAAGATGCCATTAATTACTATGAAAACATGGAGAGAATGATCATATTTGGTTCAGGAACTAAATAATTCAATACAGTGTGATTCTTTTGAATCTCAGGTTCCCAGGTGGGTGTTTCTAGCAAACCTGCAAATATGGATCTGGACCTGGAGCTGTTTTAGTATTAAAGGTAAATACTTGGGAGTCATTAATATCTGGGTTTTAGTTGAATTCATGGGGATGGATGAGAGACCCCAACAGGAACATATGTATTTAGAAGAAAAGGTGAAGACTGAGCCCTGGAAGCACCAACAGCTAAGGAATGGATGATTGGGGAAACAACCTTCAAATAGACAGATGGAAGGAGAATAGCAGAGAGTATCACAGAGCCTCATTCAAGAGTATTAACAGAGCATTGGGAGAGACTGTTTTGAGCAGAAAGTAATAGCCATAGTTTTCAATGAAGATTTTTTGATTATTCATTCAAATAAGATTATTCATTCCACCCATCCAGCCTTCTGTCCATTCACCTAGCCAGGCACAGTTATGCTGATGATACAGATGCAAAATGGACTAAAGAATCTGATCTTATTTTTTAGTGAAGGACAATAATCAATCAATCAAGTCAGTAAGTAAATAAATAAGGAATATAGTATGTCAGTTCAAGAGGAGTTGCCCTCACTGAGAAGATGACATGATCTGAAGATGAATGATCTGAAGGAATCTGATGATGAATGATCTGATGATGAATGATCTGAAGGAAGAAGTGTGAGTCCTGGGGAGGAAGGCATTTCAGGTCGAGGCAGTGTAAAATTATCCCTCTAAAAATCCAGAGGCAAGAGCATGACTGGGGTGTCCTAGCAACTACAAAGCACTGTGTGATGGGGTCAGAGAGAAGGAGAGATTAGTATGAAATAAGGTGAAAAGATAAAGGAAGTCAGATGATGTGTAGCTTTGTGGGCCATTGAGAGGACTTCTGCTTTCAGTGAAATAGAAAGCCAATAGAAGCTCTAGAGGAGTGACTTATGTGGCTGAATATTTTAACAGGCCAACTCTGTTTGCTGAGTAGAGGATAGACTGTGAAGAGAAAGAGTGAAAACAGATCAAAACCAGTTAGTAGACTGTTGTTATCTAGTTGAGAGTTGTCTTGGACCAGCTGTAAGGTTGATAAGATTTGGATTATAATTTGAAGTTAGATTCAGTGGGATTTGTTGATGGATTGAATGTAGGGCATGAGACAAAAAAAGAGTGGAGAATAATTTCAAGCTGTTTGGACTGAGAACCTGAAGTAATGAAGTTGGTGGTAGAGAGTACAGGGGAAGATCAAGACTGAATGTTGAGCATGTTTAGTAAGAGATTCCTATCAACTACTCAAGTGTAAGCGTTGAGGTGGTGGTTGCATATAAAATTCAAGAGTTCAGGAGAGACACCTGGACTAGAGAGAGAAAATTGGAAGTCATGACATAAATATTTAAAAAAAATAATCTATTTTTGTTGTTGTCATTGAGAATATATACAGCAGAACATACACCAATCAACAATTTCTGCAGGTACAATTCAGTGACATTGATTACATCCCTTGAGTTTTATGACCATTTTCATTTTCCTTTTCAGAGCTATTTGTCCTCCCTTAGCATTAATTCACTCCATCCTATATTTCCTGTCTAATTTTTTAAGTTGCTTTTGTCAGTTTGACCCCATGTAGATAGCTCTTAAAAGAGCAGAGTGCTCAAGGCAGATATTCTTTACCAGTTAAGCTCAACTATTGTTTACCTTTGAGAAAACTTCGGGGATATTTTGTCAGGGCAGTAGTTTCAGGAGTTCATCCAGCTTCTGTGAGTCCAGAAAATCTTGATTATATGAGAATTAGAAATTCTGTGCTATGGTTTCCCCCTTTTGATCAGGATTCTTATATAGAATCTTTGCTCAAAATATTAAGTAATAGTAACTGGCCATCACCCAGTTTTTCTGGTCTCATGACAAAGGAGGTAGCTGTTTATAGAGTCAAGTAGCCATACTATTCCATTTCCTTCTTCCTTTGTTCTCCAGGCAAATAAAGACCAATTGTTATATCTTGAATGACCACTTGCAAGTTCTTAAGGCCTTAGGCAGTATGCAGTGAACTAGGAGGTAGAACAGAAACACTGAACATGACATTAGATCAATTAACTGGGATGTCCATGAACTGGAATAAAATCATGACCCTAAACCTCCAAACTAAGGAACTTTTTTTTTTATTATTATCATTTTTTATTAGGATTTGGGTGAATATTTACAGAATAAATTCACTTTTCATACAGCAGTTCACATATACTTTGTCTCATGTCATTGACCAAAATTTACAATGCAGCAGCTCCCCTCCCACTTCCTCCCCATA
>NW_006921794.1:2217310-2218414 GCF_000298275.1 Orycteropus afer afer
AAGATATATATGGAAATATGACCCGGGGAGTAGCATTTCAAGAGCATGATTGTTCCTTGGTTTGGCATGATGGAAGAACGTATTTTCTGCCCAGCAACTGGAATGATGGAATTGCTGAAAAGTGAGGTGGAGAAGAAGTGCTTCTAATGGCTTTCTGTCTCCTCATACAGCACACAAAAGGATTTTTATTGAGGCAGTGGGGAAAAGAAGTAAGGATTGATGAAAACATAGATAATTTTGAGAATGAAGAAAAAGGAAACCTTTGACCACTGAGTTTGTGCCACGTGTGATTCTTGATTCTGGAGATTTAGAGTGAACCAAACAAATACATTTGTATATTGCCCTAATGTGGCTTATGTTCTAGTAGGGAGTGGAGGTGTTTATGCCTGAAGACTCTGTTGTGGATGCGGGGGGTGGGGAGAAGTAGCTAGATTGTCTGCAGAGAGTAGGATGGATGGGTTCAGATTGACTCCTAAGGAGAGACATAATGGTTTGTATTAGTTGCTGAGGGACTGTGTGGGAAAGAGCCCAGCAGAGACTGGGGTCACATATCTGTTCTGTAGCCAGTCAACATGGCCTAGAGAATTTCTCTTTTAGTGTATGACAGCCTAAAGTTACATCTTGATGTGACAGGATTGAGAATCATGATGGTCACTATGGAGGTTTTGTAGTCCAATAGCCATGTAATTTACATTTCCTGTTATTTAATTATAATCCACAGTTTAAATACTGTAATCCTAAAGAAAGTAGATCCAAAAAATATGTTAGTCCTGTTTGTTTAATTGCAATTCAAGAATTTACAGAAAATATTATTTAAAAAAATGGTAAGGTAAATATACTCTGATTTTCTGTGTCGCAATGTTATGTAACCTAAAAGATTTGTGTCTATTTTAATCCTGCATTGCCTTTATGATTAAGAGTCCTATGTATTTCTTATGCCAGCAAATGGCAATTCATTTTGCAACTTGACTTCTTTTACTATATTAGCATGTTCTAGACTACTATTTTTATTGTATTAAAATACTTTAGCTTGAATTATTTATAAGGACATAACTGGCTTAGCAAGTGGTTCAGAACATTAGTGTTCATTTCTGGAATATGAAT
>NW_006921794.1:2221220-2221953 GCF_000298275.1 Orycteropus afer afer
GTCCTGCTGCTTTGGGCGGGCCTGAGTTTCCTTTCCTCAACTAATCCCTTTGGCTGATTGCTCTTCTCTCAGGCTTTTAATTCCCTTTCTCCTGCTCTTCCCACTGGCTACTTTGGGCGTCACTGAGTTGTCTCTCCTCAACTGTAACCCAGCTTATTTTACTAGAGGCTCTAATTATATGGCCAATACCTTATTTCTCCTATTGATCCTTTCTTAAATACAATGTATCATTTTTCCCCCTTGAAATTAAAGTGTCAGTAATTACTACTCTACAACATGGAAGCAGTTACTACCAAATTGTGTGATACTATTGGGATTTGCAAACATGAATTGTGTAAAGTATAAAGCCTAACATTTTTTATGGTAACACAAATTGTTAATTTTTTTTAGGTTTGGGGAAATGAATAAGTGATTTTTTTTTCTTTGTTTTAATGTTCAAACCTTTTCTTTCTTTCTTTTTACACAATTATTATTATTTTATTTTATTTTTTATTGTGTTTTTTGTGAAAATTTACAGCACAAATACACTTTCCATACAGCAGTTCACATACACTTTGTCTCATGACATTGACCACAATTTTGCACAATGCAACATCTCCCCTCCTACTTCCTCCTGATAGTTACCTCTTCCCTATGTCCATCTGTCCATGCAGTCTTACCCCCTGAGCTGTCTCCCTGTGCCTAAGTAGCCCTTTTTTCTCTCATGCTTATTCTCTCCAAGGAGTGTATCTAC
>NW_006921794.1:2222409-2224520 GCF_000298275.1 Orycteropus afer afer
GAGGAGAGACCCATCGTTGCATCTGGATGTCAGCTTGCAAGCTTTTAAGATCACAGTTGCTACTTGCCACAGTAGGAGGTGGAACAATATTTTGTATAGTATGTTATGCCAATTGAGCTTGATGTCCTCTGCGACTATTATCCCGAGCCCACAGGTTCAACTACTCGGTCCCTCTAGGTAGCTGGCTGTGACCAAGCAGTGACTACAACCTTGCCCCTTGTTAGCCCGATTATACACCTGGGAATGCAGATCATACACATAAAGTTATTGGACCACTTTCTGCCATCTTTGTTGTCTGTACTTCCCACGTACCTCTCTATGTCTTTCTCGTCCTCAGTGCCACTATATTAATCACTCACATTTGGTACATTGCCCTTTTCTTTGCCCAAATCAAAACTTATCTCTATCTATCTAACAATATTCCCTCCCCTCGCCTCCTACCCCTGGTAACCAACAAAGAAAATGACCTTCTATAGATAAACGTTTCCCTGACTTTTACAATAATGGACTAATACAATATTTGTCCTTCTGTGATTGACTTATTTCACTCAGCATAATGTCCTCCAAGTTCATCCACATTATCCGGTGTTTCGCAGATTCTACATTATTCTTTAGCATTGCATAGTATTCCATTGTGTGTATATACCATAGTTTGGATATCCATTCCTCAGTTGATGGACACCTAGGTTGTTTCCATCTTTTGGCTATTGTAAATAATTCTGCGATGAACATGGGTGTGCATATGTCTGTTCTTGTCATGGCTCTCACTTCTTTAGGGTATATACCTAGTAATGGAATAGCAGGGTCAAATGGTATTTCTAATTCCAACTTTTGAAGGAATCGCCATACCGTTTTCCACAATTGTTGTGCCATTTTACAGTCCCACCAGCAGTGTGTGAGAATCCCAATCTCTCCACATCCTTGCCAGCATTTGTTATTTTCTGTCTCATTGAACTTTGCTACTACTGCTGGAGCAAGATGGTATCTCATTGTTGTTTTGATTTGCATCTCTCTAATAGAAGTGATTTTTTTGTTTGCTTCAATGTTTCAAACCTTTCTTTTATTTCAAAATATTTTAGTACAGACATATGAAAGTGCATAAAATGAATAGATTAATGAATCATTATAAAGCAAATACTTTGGTAACCATCACCCAGATCAAAAAATAGAAACTGTCAGCAGCTCCAAAGCCCTCCTGGGTGTCTCTTCTCAATCACAACTCCCACCCTGCTACAGGCAACCACAATCTTTGCCTTTTCTTTTAGTTTTATCACCTAAATATAAATTCCTAAATTATCAAGGTGAGTTTTGTTTTGTCTGAACAGAATGTTAAGTGATAATCATTCAGTATGTGTTCTCTTATCTGGATTATTTTGCTCAACATCGTGTTTTTGAGATTCATCCGTGTCGTGTATTTTTTCATTTTTATTGCTTTACAGTATTCCACCATGTGACTAAATCACAACTTATTTACCCATGCTATGGTTATACCTATTCAGAGTTTTTCAGTTTGAGTCTGTTGCCAATAATGTCGTTACAAACACTTGTGCATGAATCTTGGTGTACAGAAATAATTACTTTCGGTTTGATCATCAAGGGTCTGCATGGTGCAGATGGGTAAGTGCTCGACTACCAGATGAAAAGTTGGTGGTTTGAACCCCCCGAAAGGTTCAATTTGCTTCCAAAAGGTCACAGCCTTGACAACCTTATGGAACACACATGAGATAGCCATGAGTCAGAATTGAATTGACCACAACAGCAGTAAACTTCATCACAGAATATATTTATTCTTCAACTTTACTAAATAGTGACAATCTGTGTTTCAAAGCAGATGTACCCATTCAAACTCCTACCAGAATTTGGAGAGTTCCTGTACTAAGCCCACATTTTCACCAACACTTGGTATTGGCAGGCTTTTTAATGTTTGCCACTCTTGGGGGCATGTAATAGTATCTCAGTTTAATTTGCATTTCTCTGTTACTAATGCAGTTGAGCAATTTTTCATGTACTTATCAGAGAAGCAGTTTTCATCTTTTAGGGGATTTCTGTTTAACTCTTTTACCTATGTTATTTGGGGTTGTCTTTTTCTTGATTTGTAATTCTTAATACAT
>NW_006921794.1:2224795-2228928 GCF_000298275.1 Orycteropus afer afer
TTAATAATATAGGCCTTTCCACTTTGCTCCAGTATCATTCTCACCATTAACCAGTGTCCACATATGCATGGTTCTGTTTCTGGACTCGCCTGTTTGTTGATCCTTGCATTATTAGTACCACACTTTTTTTTTTTTTTAGTATTTCTGGCACCAAAATGAAGCCTTGAACTAGGCTGTTTATGTTTTAGAATGTTGAGATTGAAGACCATTGTCGTCACAGAAATCTCTTTCCTGGAGTTCTCTTTTTCTGCTGAGGAAGCGTTGATCTGTTCTTTCACCAAGATTCAATTCTTTCACTACAGTGATAATATCTCAAAACTGTTGTGGGAATTTTTTATGGGAGTAACATAATTTCTACCTATTTAATTAAAAAAAAAAAAAGTTCAGCTTTTCCTATTGAACCTCCTGCTTAGTAAGGTAAAGGATTTAATTAATTTTCCGTTAGTATTCCCATTTTTCACATACTAATGTATTTCCTCAGTGCTTTTTTGATGTAACTAGCTGGTATCAAGGGGTGTAGTCAGTGTTGGAACATTGATAATTGTCCCACACTGAGAAAGAAACAATGGTCTTGGTCTTTTAAATCCATTTGACAAATATTGAGAGTCTTACATTGTAGAAAGCACTGTGCCAGATGTGGTGGTAGATTGATTGTTGGAGTTTAGTTTAATCAGTTAAGCTAACCACACAGGCTAACTGCAGAATGACGTCCAAGAATTTCTGTTTTCTTAAAATTCAGGCAACTTACGAACTTTACTTGGTTCAAAAAAATCGACCGACAAAGGCTTTGTTTTACTTTGACCTGTATCTTAGAATCTCACCATTCTTTTCAAGGAAAACTGGAACCTTTGATTTTCAAGAAATTTAGGTTGGGAACTTCTACCAGATTAGGAATTCAGCAATTTCATTTCATGTCATTTAGTAAATCCTGGGGACTATTTTTATATCACCTTTACCAGTTGATTTAAATAGGATGGCATTAGTAGGAACAAGAAAAAATTTCTCCTTAATTTTTTTAACCTCTAGTTTTTATACTGTAGAGTGGGGATCATTTCTAAATAAGGTAGAACCTTTATTTCCTCAAGATAGCCAACATTAATACTAAAATCAAAAGTAAGTTATGTGATATTCTTGTATTTACAGCGCTTTGAACTCCAGGATTCAAGAAGCTCTGTACTTCCTAAAGAGATTGTAAGAGTGGAGAGGATAACTGGAAACCATGTCTCCCAAGCGTCTGTGACTATACAGATTGCAGAAAAGGAGGTGACCATTAAGGTAATGAATCACAGGTTTCTACTTCCTAAGATGTGCCTTATTCTGCCATTTTTATGAACTAAGTTTTGTTTGTGATCGCCTCGTAAGTTTTGTTTAGCTTTATAGTTCCACTTTTATACATCTGTATCGGTATATTTGTACATCTGTGTATCCATAGTCACATGTGCATTAAACTAGAAAAGTTAAGCAGAAACAGAGATAGCCTGTCATCAAAAACCAAAGCCGACCACTGGGAAAAATCAATCATCTGTTAGTAAATGAAAGCTTTTTATATTATGGATCTTAGGTAGGAAATAGAGTTATCAAATATAATTTAGCTTCTAGGGAACCTTCTTTTCAAATAAAATCTTTCTTAGCTACATGAAACGGTTGGGGAGAAAAAAAAGGAACTGTCCTGGTAAACAGTTTTTAGGGGAGGGGAATGATACTTGGTCATAGAGCCCTATCTGTTTGCTCCACCTCTCTTTCTCTTAATCCTTTCTGTGAGGCCCTAAGAACTCAAGAAGGTCATGAGAAACTAGTTCTCTAGGAAACACAGCTTGAAAACACTGACATAAATAAATTGTAAGTGAATACAAGAAAAAGTAAATGCTTACCTTCTTAGGCTGTGACAGAGAAAACATTCACATTAGACTTTTACTTTTAACATGATATTCATACTAATACATGTTACTATATTTATTCATTCATTTAAATGAACACTGATTATATCTACTGTGTGCCAGAGGAAAATGTGTACATCTGTTTTGTTTTCTACAGCATTTTCAAATAGGAAAGGGACTAAGATTTACCAAGTGTATTAAGGAGCTCTGGTGGCACTGTGGTTAGAGTGTTGGGCTGTTAACCAAAAGGTTGGCAGTTTGAACTCACTGGCCACTCCATGGGAGAAAGATGAGGCAGTTTGCTTCTGTAAAGATTTACAGCCTTAGAAATCCTATGGAGCAGTTCTACTCTGCCCTATAGGGTTGCTATGAGTCAGAATTGACTCGATGGCAGTGTCTTTTTTTTTTTTTTTTAAATGTATTAGTCACTGTAATTATCTCTTTGCATATATTATGCTATTTGTATCTCCAATAACCCTGGATGTAAATTTTATAATTTCCATGTTATAGATTAAAAAACTGAAATATAAAAATTTAATTGATTCACCCAAGAACATCATCTAGTATGTGACTGAGCTAGGGTTTCTAGACAGAGTCACCTTCTCCTTTCCTCTGCTGTCTCCTTAAGATGAATGAAATCATAAACCTGATAGTCTAGGACATAGACAGATAGTGAGAACTGAATTAGAATGGCTTTGGGGATGTAAAGAAGGATGTAATAGTGTGGTCAGGAGGAGTCAGAAAGTTTCAGAGAAGATGAACTTTGAGCTGAGTCTTAATGAATACTATAGCAGTCTTCCAGTAACTGAAGAGTGGGAAGGTGATAGGACAGTGCAGGTAGTTTAAACAGTAAGTCAGAGGCATGAGGTATGAGCAGACCTGCATTACTTGCATCCCTTTGGTAGTTGCTTTCTAACTTTAGTGCCTCCAGCCCCTTCCAGTTAGTCTTCCACGTTACTACCAGGATGACCTTAAATACAAATCTGATCCTGTCACTTCCAAACTTAGAACTCCTTAGAGTTCATATTGGGTATACTGTGATCAAATCCAGAGTCCTCAGCATAGCATGGAAATCCTTTCCTAAAGTGGTCCCCATGGGACTGATAAGAAAAGAACAGGAAGTCAAAGGAGAAGTAGATGTGAAGGATAGGAGAGATTTTAAGGATGGATGCTTCTGAGGGCAAACTCAGAGTAGAAATGGGTTTGTAGACATGGCTTTTAGAAAGCAAGAAATCACTGGTGACTTTAGAGAGTCTCAGGGGACTGACTTTAAATACTGCACTTATAGCTGGAATTTAGAAAAAACTCTTCCTTCTCCAGAAGTCATGTTACTACAAATTACAGAAAGCGTGAAAATGACCTGATTCTCAATGAAAATACCTAACAGTATGAGGATTAATTTTAGAGGGATGGCTGATTTAGAAGTTTGATGAAAATGCACATCTGATCTGTGAATGAGAAGAGTTGCTGCTCTATTGAAATATCGGTAACAATATAGAATTGAATCTGGCAGAGAATTCATGGGCTTTTAATGCTTTTTATTTGCTTTAAGTTACTAATATTTTGACAAAAACATATGCATTTTATCTTTACTCCTGCATAATTTTAGGTGCCAGCTGGGACCAAGCCATTAAGTCAACCTTGTTCCTCAGACCATTTCATACAGACTTTAAGCCATAAGCAACTACTGGCTGAAATGATGCAGTCTCACATGGTTAAAGACTTATGCTTAATTGGAGGAAAAGTAAGAATAGCAGCATCAATGCAAAATTCTCTTTCCTGTCTTTTGGTTGTTTTGACATACCCTTTGAATGATTTTGTTTGCATTTGTAGGGTTGTGGAAAAACAGTCATTGTTAAGAACTTTGCTGACACATTAGGATACAACATAGAACCCATCATGCTCTATCAGGTATGATGTTTATTTTCAGCACTTAACACTGTGAATATATACGTTTGGGCCATCAGCAGAATGTCTGGGTGTCCTTCCTATTAAATTATGACTTGTTCAGTTGTTGATATAGATTAATCAAACAACAATCAAAGTAGAGTGCAACTATAATTAGAGCTTTTAAAAGTATGTTCTAGGATGTCTGATGTACCCAACATTCCAGTGTTTGTTTTTCAAAAATGATGCCATATTATGCACTTACGCATGTGTACACACACATATAATCACACACACACAACACTTATTAGCAATTTGGAAATCTCAACAAATGGGGTTTCAGCTGCAGTGAGAGATAATAAAGTATTC
>NW_006921794.1:2229508-2230335 GCF_000298275.1 Orycteropus afer afer
TCTCCTACATCCCTTCCAAGTGGATGACAGTATCACATACTTTTTTAATGATCACATCTAAGACATGTTTATCCAGCTGATTTTTTTTTTTTTTTTCCTTTCTATATGTAGTAAGGAGCTCTGGTGGTGTTGTGCCTAAGGCATTTGACTGCTAACCAGAAGGTGGGTGGTTCAAACCACCAGCCACTCCACAGAAGGAAGATGGGGCAATCTACTTTCATAAAGATTTACTGCCTTGGAAACCCAATGGGGGTTACTAGTCTTTAGCCGCTTATGATATCTTCTTACTTCTGGAAGAGTATGTATGTTTATTCTTTGAAGGAAAGTCATTTCAGAAGTGGATATAATGCTGTTTACATTTTATGACATCTTTGTTTTGTGTTTTTAGTGTGTCCTAGAGTTCACCATTTTTATTGTTTCTGACTCTAAATATATTTATAGTAAGAGTGAACTTATTCCTGAAATAGGACATGTAAGCTAGCTATTTCTTATGACCTTAGATCATAAAAAATTTTGTAAACTGTTCTTATTTCAAAGGATTCTGTTGAAAAGATTCCATTTATGCTGCATTAAGGTACTTTGTGCCTGTTGATTGAATTAGCCAGAGTTTAAAATACTTGCAGTCACATAGCACTGGTAACTTTTACGTTAAAAGCAAAGAGTTTATTGTAAGGGGACATGTGAAGTTGCTCTCTACTTTTTTCCTTTCATCTGAGTAATTCAGAGTACCATGGTACCATTTAGAATTTTGAGTTGCAATCATTTAGAATTTTTGAGTTGGGATCATATTCTGACTTTGTAGAAATTTATGGTAGATCCATACCTCT
>NW_006921794.1:2231610-2235764 GCF_000298275.1 Orycteropus afer afer
TTACATAATCTCTCCTGTTGGTGTTTTTTTCTTTGTCAGACAGCAGACAGTATATTGTTGTTGTTGTTATGTGCTGTTGAGTTGGACCTGACTCATAACGACCCCTCCTTGGAATTCCAAGGTGGTGTCACTATGGAAGTAGATTGCCCAGCCTTCCTTCTGAGGCGTGGCTGGTGGATGGCTGCCTGAGTATGCGAGCTCATCGATCCTTACCCTTCTGTGCTTGTGTTCTAATGATCTGTGAATGGCACTTTATCATCTCATTATCTTCACCATGTACTTTCTAGTTTCTAATGAAAATGCTTTTCTTCCAAGCAATAGGAACAGAACTCCAAAATCAATGTATTTTGTTAAAGAAGTTAAATTTTATTATAAATATCTTAAATTTCACTTATTGCTCTAAGATAAATACAAGCATAATTTGTCTTCCTAGGTGCCATTGGTTTAAAATCAGGGAGAAGACTTCTTCAGTACAATATTTTTTTTTCTCTTTGACTCACCCCAGTTTATTATAGCTTTATTTATGAAACTGTATATATGAGTATTTTCTTCATAAGAAAAAATAACTGATTCTAATGAAAGTTTGAGATAATTTTTGCTTTATCAGATATTTTTTTACATAAGTTCATCAGTTTTCTGTAGTCGGTTTATGATGATGTTTAAACTATAGTGGTAAATTATCCTGAAATCATAATCTCGAACTGTGCAATTTATCCTACTGTGAGTTAAAAGAGGAACAAAGCCAGAGCAAGTGTGTGGATTCATCAGTTCAACTCTCTCAATTCCACTGGAAAACCACTCAAAATATCCTGCCTAGAGGATGTTAACTTAATATGTGAAATAGTTAGTTTAAGAGACTGACAACAGATTTTCTCATATTTTTGAAGAAGGACAATATGTTCATGAAAATAATATTTTATTGTAATGTCCTTTATTTTCCCATTAAGTTTATTGATGGCTGGATCAACAAGAGGATGAAGTTACTACCATTCTATTTCCTATTCTACTTCTGAGTCTCTTCCACTTTCTTCCACAAAATAGATCATTTAACCATATCTTATTCATCTTTTATTACAAAACATGGATGATAAGTGAAAGACACGTAAGTTTCCCATAAGAATATTTGCCAATCCTCTGTCTACCTTGCTGATGGCCTGCAAGGACTGGGAAAATTGTTGTAGAAATAAGCAACTACTCAACATTCTGACAATTTGCTTTCTTTCCCCATTTTTCCTTTTCTAATTATTATTTTTGAACATTTTATTGTGCTTTAGGTGAAAGTTTACTTAGTAACTTAGTTTTCCAATCAATAGTTCATATACAAATTTTCCATGACATAGATTGCAATCCCCACAGTGTGTTACCACTCCCCCCTTTTCCTCCCTGGGTTACCTGTGCCCATTTATCTGGTTTCTCTGCCCCTTTCTGCCTTCTCATCTTTGTTTTTGGGCTAATGTTGTCCTTTTGATCACATATAGTTGATTGTTCTAAGGAGGGCAGTCTTCCCAGGTGCCAAGGGGGCAGGAAGGCCACATCTTCTGACCTCCTCTAACTCCACAAGAAGAAGACAGAATCAGCATCTGTAGCCCAGGGCCTATCCCTGTAAGGCTAGACATGCTACCTCCCTCCAGCCCTGATACCAACCATTCCTCCTGCAGCACCCACCACCCCTCTGCTGGGTTTGATAATTTGCTGCAGTGGCCACACAGAACTCACACATTATGGGGTTTATTAGGGAAGCAATAGGCTACAATTCAAGTTCAAGAACATGCTCAGTCTCTCTCAGCCAGCCATCTCTCAGCTGACAGTCTCTCAGTCTTTCTCCCAGAAGTGCATGTCTCTTGCATCTCTTCCAGCAGCGCATGTCTGTCTTATCTCTCAGCAGTGTGTGTCTCTAGCATCTCTCTCTCTCAGCAATGCATGTCTCTTGCATCTCTCAGCTGGCAGTGAGAGATTTCTTTCTTCTGCCTCTATGAGGGCTCCTTTTGGAGAATTTTGATGTTCAGATTGGGTAGTTTGCCGTTCCTGGCAGAGTGGCAAACTAACCAATCTGAACATCAAAATTCTATACACCTGAGAGAGAGTGAACTCCCCAGAAAATTACTTTGTGCTGCTCCCAACAGACATACCCCAGATAGATAACTTTAACAATCAGGAGCTACTCAGTTGCTCACAGCAAATTCCACCACAGAGATTACAAAGACTTATGGCTAGAAAAGCCACATTATGTAATTTACTGTGTCACACTGGGTAATGTTTATTTTATAGGCCCAACTATTAATTGGCTTAAGTGTTTTCAGTTTCAAATTAGAAGGTTGTCTTAGAGTAATAGTCTCAGAGGTTCCTGTAGTCTCTTTCAGACTAGTAAGTCTGTTTTTTTGTTTTAAATTTTGTTCTACATTTTTCACCCACTAACTGAGAACTTCTGTTGTGATCTTAGTCACAGTGGTTGGTAGTGGTAGATAGGTACTGTCCAGTCCTGTTCTCAGGTTAGAGAAGGCTCTGGTTCATTTGGACCAATTGCTTCCTTGCGTCTTCGGTTTTATTCGTTCTCTTTCACTCGAGGCACAAAGAGACATAGTTGCTTTTCAGCTGGCTGCTTGCAGGCTTTTAAGACCCTGGATGCTACTCATCAAACTAGAATGTAGAACATTCTCTTTATGAACGGCGTTTTGACAATTGACCTAGTTGTCCACTGAAACTATGGTCCTTAGGCTTCAAGACCATCCAGTAGTTCTGCCATGATGTCCAAGTAGTTTCTGTAACTGTTCCCTCTGTGTTCTCTATTATATATATGAGTATACATGCAGCATTTACAAATTTTGTATGTAGAAATATCCACAACTATACCTATATATCTTTGCGGGTATACTCTCATATGACTTCCCTCACCTATTTAGCATACATATTTTCCTGTGTATCTACTCAAAATTATTTGTCATTACTGTTGTTGTAGGATTGTATGTGTTATAGCATTTACAGTAGTTGTCCTTTATTCTTGCATACCTCTCAGTATCTTCCTTTGCTTTGTTCACATTCTGCTAATTCCTCCCATATTGTGTATTTCCTTCCCTTCTCATAATTAACATGTGTGTACTGTCTGTTTAGTGCTTCTCCCTCCCCTCCTTGTTAACCATCAAAAAGTGTTTCTTTCTGTGTATAAACCTATTCTTGACTTTTTGTATTAGTGATCTCATATATTTATCTTTTGGTGTTTGACTTATATCACTCAGCATAATGTCCTCCAGATTCATCCATGTTGTGAGCTGTTTTGGAGATTCATTATTTTGTATTGTTTCGTAGTATGCCATTGCATGTAGGCACCACAGTTTGTTTCTCCATTCATCCATTGATGGACACTTAAGTTGTTTCTGTCTTTTTGCTCTTGTGAATAATGCTGCAGTGAACATGGGTGTGCACATGGCTATTCATGTCACAGCACTTATTTCTCTAGTATGTATACTTAAAGTGGGATTGCTGGATTGTACAGTATTTCTATTTCTAGTTTTTCAGGGAAGCACCATACTGTTTCCATAGTGGCTGTATGATTTTGCAATGACACCAACAGAGTATAAGGATTCCAATCTCCCCACAACCTTTGTCAGCATTTGTTGTTCTGTATTTTTTTTTTTAGTCAGTGCCTTTATTGCCCGGCTGAGATGGTATCTCATTGTAGTTTTGATTTACATCTCTCACCACTCATCTGTCAATTTGTAATACTGTGGTGGCTTATGTGTTGCTGTGAGGTTGGAGGCTATGCCACCAGTTTTTCAAGTACCACCAGAGTACCCATGGTGGACAGGTTTCAGTGGAGCTTCTAGACAAAGACAGACTTGGAAGAAGGAAGATGTTATCCACTTCTTAAAAAATTGGCCAATGAAAACCTTGTGAATAGTAGTGTAACACTGTCAGATATATTACTGGAAAACATGAATATCCATGAAACATTGTCCAATATAGTACTGGAAGATGAGCCCATCAGGTCAGAAGGCACTCAGAATATGATTGGGGAAAAGCTGACTCCTCAGAGTAAATCCATCCTTAAAGATATAGATGGAATAAAGCTTTTGGGACCTCCATTTGCTGATGTGGCACTACTCAGAATGAGAAGAAACAGCTGCATACATCCATTAATAATTGGAACATGGAATGTA
>NW_006921794.1:2237253-2238468 GCF_000298275.1 Orycteropus afer afer
TTCCTGGGGCCTAGTTTATCACCAATTGCCTCAGTGCAGCTTTGACTTTTTCTTTCTGTACCATTGGTTCTTGATCATGTATCCCCTCCTGAAATGATGAACATTGACCAATTCTTTTTGGTACAGTGACTCTGTGTATTCCTTCCGTCTTATTTTGATGTTTCCTGTATCATTCAATATTTTGCCCATAGAATCTTTCAATATTGCAACTTGAGGCTTGAATGTTTTCTTCAGTTCTTTCAGCTTGAGAAATGCCAAGCATGTTCTTCCCTTTTGGTTTTCTAACTCCAGATCTTTGTACATTTAATTATAATAATTATCTTTGCTTCTTGAGCTGCTCTTTGAAATCTTCTGTTTAGCTCTTTTATCTTGTCATTTCTTCCATTTGGTTTACCTACTCTCCATTCAAGGCCAAGTTTCAGAGTCTTCTGACATCCATTTTGGTCTTCTCTTCCTTTCCTGTCTTTTCATCCACCTCTTGCTTTCTTCATGGATGATGTTCTTGATGTCATCCCACAATTTGTCTTGTTTTCGGTCATTGGTGTTCAATGCAGCAAATCTATTCTTTAGATGGTCTCTAAATTCAGGAGAGAAATAATCAAGGTGATATTTTGGCTCTCATGGAACAATATCATTAATATCACATGCAAGTAAAATCCTGTTGATGATAATTCATAAATGGTTGCAATAGTATATTGACAGAGAACTTCCAGAAATGCAAGCTGTATTCACAAGAGGATGTGAAATAAGAGATATGATTGCTGATGTCAGAGGGATCTTGACTGAAATCAAAGAATACCAGATAGATGTTTACTTGTGTTTTATTGACTGTGCAAAAGCATTTAATTGTGTGGATCATAGCAAATTATGGATAACATCCAGAAGAAAGGGAATTCTAGAACACTTAATTGTGCTCAGGAGGACATGTACATAGACCAGGAGGCTGTCACTCAAACAGAACAAGAGAATAGTGCATGGTTTAAAAGCAGGACGGGAGTGTGTCAGGCTTGTATCCTTTCACCATACTTATTCACTTACTTATGAATATTGAAGAATACAGTCTGTGGTATGGATTACACCTCAATAAAGAAAACAAAAATCCTCACAACTGGACCTATAAGCAGTATCACGGTCATTGGAGAAAAGCTGGAAGTTGTTGAAGACTTCACATTGCTCAATTCTAGGATTGACACCAGTGGAAGCAGCAGTCAGGAC
>NW_006921794.1:2238620-2239139 GCF_000298275.1 Orycteropus afer afer
AGACTTCATCTCACCTACTTTGGTCATGTTATCAGAAGCGACCATTTCCTGGAGAAGGATGTTATGCTTGGTAAGGTGGAGGGTCGACGAAAGAGGGGATGGCCCTCAACAAGATGGATTGACACAGTGGCTGTGGCAATGGGCCCAAGCATAGTGATCACGGAGCTGGTACAGGACTGGATGGTGTTTTGTTCTGTTGTACATAGGGTCGTTATGAGCTGAAGATGACTCGACGGCACCTAACAACAACAACAACAATTCAATCTGTATGCTGAGCAAATAATCCCAGAAGCTGGACTGTATGAGGAAGAGTGTGGCTTCAGAATTAGAGGAAGACTCATTAATAACCTGTGATATGCATGCGACACAACCTTGCTTGCTGAAAGCGAAGATGACTTGAAGCACTTACTGGTGAAGATCAAAGACTGCAGTCTACAGTATGGATTACACCTCAGTATAAAGAAAACAAAAATCCTCACACTGGAACAGTAAGCAGCATCACAATTAATGGAGAAAAAA
>NW_006921794.1:2240164-2243485 GCF_000298275.1 Orycteropus afer afer
GATTGTCTCTTTATTGTTGAGGTGTTGAAGTTTTCTATAAATTTTAGATTATACCCTTGTCAGACATGTCATTGCCAAAGCTGTTTCCCGAGTCTGTAGGTTCTCTTTTTACACATTTGTTGAAATCCTTTCATGAGCTTAAGTATTTATTTTATGAAGTCCAATTTATCTAGTTTATATTTTACTGTTTTTGCATATTTTGTTGTGTTTGATAGTCTATTTATTCCATAAATTAGGGACTCTAGTTTTGTCCCTGTGTTTTCTTCCATGAACTCTGTGGTTTTAGGATTTATGTTTAGGTGTTTGATCCATTTTGATTTTGTTTTTGTGTTAGGTATAGATCCTCTTTCATATTTCTGTAAATGGATATCTCGTTTTGCCAGCACAAATTATTAAAGAAACTATCTCATTCCTATTTAATGGACTTTGGCCTTTTGTTGATGATCAGCTGCCCATAGGTGGTCCCAGGATTTACTTCTGGGTTCTCAATCCTGTTCCATTGAACTATGTATCTGTTGTTCTACCAATACCAGGCTGTTTTGACTACTGTGCTGCATAGTAGGTTCTGAGGTTGGGAAATGAGAGTCCTCTTACTTAGTTCCTCTTCTTCAGTAATATTTTATTTATGTAGTGCTTCTTTCATTTCCATATACAATTGGTGATTAGTTTTTCCATCTTGCTAAAAAATGTTGTTAGAATTTGAATTGGGATTGCATTAGATCCATAGATTGCTTTGGGTGGTATTGACATTTTCACAATGTTAAGCCTTCCTATCCAGGTACCTGGTATGTTTTTCCAATTATATAGATCTCTTTTAGTTTCTTGCAGTAGTAGAGTTTTGTAGTTTTCTTTATATGTCTTTAATGTCCCTTGTTAGATTTATTCCTAAGTATGTTGTCTTTTGAGGGGCTGTTGAAAATGGTATTGTTTTTCTGATTTCTTTTTTGGAGTTCTCTTTGTTAGTGTTTATATTTTTTATGTGGATCTTGAACCCTGCGACTTTGCAGAATCCTTTTGTTATTTTTCGTGTAGTATCTCTGGGATTTTCTACATGTAGTATCATATCCTATGAAAACACGGATAGGTTTACTTCTTCCTTACAAATCTCAATGTTCTTTATTTCCCTTTCTTGCCTTACTGCACTAGCTAGAACTTAGAATACAATATTGATTAAAGTGGTGAAAGAAGGGGAATGCTCTAAAGGGAAATGCTTTTGTCTCTCTCTATTGAGGATAATTTTAGGAGCTCTGGTATCATAGTGCCTAAGGCACTTGACTGCTAACCAGAAGGCTGGTGGTTCAAACCCACCAGCCACTCCTCGGAAGGAAGGTTGGGCAATCCTACTTCCGTAGTGATACTGCCTTGGAAACCCAAGGAGGTGTCGCTATGAGTCGGGGCCCACTCGATGGCATATAACAACAACAACAACAACATTGAGGATAATTTTAGCTGTTTCTTTTGCATATATACCCGTAATTATATGGAGGAATTTCCTTTCTAGTCGTATTTTGCTGTTTTTATTAGGAAAGGGTATTGGGTTTTATCAAATGCCTTTTCTGCATTGATAAAGGTGTTAGTGTGATTCATTTGCTTTGTTTTATTTGTGTGGTGAATTACATTGATTGATTTTCTAATGCTGGACCACCTTGCATACCTGATATGATTCTCATCTGATTATGATATATTATTATTATTATTTTTGATATGTTGTTGAATTCTGTTGGCTAGAATTTTATTGAGAGTTTCTACATCTATATTCATGGAAGGTAATGGTCTGTAGTTTTCTTTCTTTCTTTTCTGTGATGTTTTTACCAGGCTTTGTTATCAGGATTATGCTGGCTTCCTAGAAGGAATTAGGGAGTATTCCTTTTCTGTGTTCTGGAGGAGTTTGAATAAAGTTGTTGCCAATACTTGTGAATGTACCAGTGAAGCTGTCTGTGCCAAGACCTTTTTTTTTTTTCTTTTGGTTGGGAGTTTTTTGATGACACCTTCCATCTCTTCTTCAGTTAGGGGTCTATTTAGGTTTTCTTCCTCTACTTGTATTAGGTGATGTAGGTAGTGTGTTTCTAGAAATTTTTTCCATTTCTTCTATAATATTCGTTTATCTCACTTGGATCTGTTGTAGTGTGACCCATTTCATTTCGTATTTTGGTTGTTTGTGTCTTCTAATTTTTCTCCTTTGTCAATTTGGCCAGTGATTTTTAAATTTTACTGATTCTCTTAAATAACCAACTTCTTGTCTTATTGATTTTTTCTATTGTTTATCTGTTTCATTTATTTCTGTTCTGATCTTTGTTTCTTTTCTTCTGATAGCTTTGGTCTTCTTTTTCTATTTGTTCAAGTTGTTAGGTTAAGTTACTGATTTTGGACCTCCCTTCTTTTTTAATGTATGCATTTATTACTGTAAGTTTCCCTCTGAGCACTGTTTTTGTGATGATCCAAAGGTTTTGCTATTTTATATTCTCATTCCCATTTGATTCTAAGAATTTTTAAATTTCACTTTTAATTTCTTCTATTATCCATAAGTAGGATGTATTCACTTTCCATGTATTAGATATTTTCCCCTTTTTCTTCCTGTTACTGATTTCTAATTTAATAGCATTGTGATCAGTGAAGATGCTTTGTATTAATTTGATGTTTTTGAACTTATTAGGTTGGCTTTGTGACCTAAAATATGTTCTGTTCTCGAGAATGATTCATGTGAGTTGGAAAAGAATGTGTATTGTGCCGCTGTTGAGTGCAGTGTTCTCTACATGTCTCTGAGGTCCAGTTCGGTGATTATATTGTTTAGATCTTCTTTGTTGAGTTTCTTTCTAATTGTTCTATCCTTCATCAAAAGTGGTGTCTTAAAGTCTTCTACTATTATTGTGGAGGTATTTCTCTTGTCAGTGTTGTTGGAGTTTGTTTTATGTATTTTGGAGCTCTGTCACTGGGTGTATAGATATTTATTATGATTATGTCTTCTTGGTAAATTGACCCTTTCATCATTATGTAATGAATGCTTTTCTTTGTCTTTTTTTGGTGGATTTTGCCTTAAAGTCTATCTTACCGGCTATTGGTATTGCCACTCTTGTTCTATTTTGGTTGGTTGGTTGATATTTTTTTTCCTATCCTTTCATTTTTAGCTTGCTTTTATTTTGTGTCTAAGTCATGTCTCTTGTCAACAACATATTTATAAGTCATGTTTCTCATTTTGATTTTGAGCTCATTAATCTCTAAGGAAACTTCTAGTATAAACATTGTTTTTGGAAGTGCAGACTTCAGAGATGGATAGAGAAATACAATGTTGTTGTTGTTGTTATGTGCCATTGAGTCAAACCC
>NW_006921794.1:2244105-2251141 GCF_000298275.1 Orycteropus afer afer
CACTGCATCACCAGGGCTCCTATTCATAGTAATATAGACCATATTTATGAGAAAGTTTTGGAGGTTTGACTCAACATAGAAAATTCATTGGGAGTAAGTGACCCAACATCTGTTTTCCTAGAAAATTTGGAGACTTCCCTGTTATTTGTACATGTATAAGGCTACACTTAATCTGTGGTTTTGCCTTATTTTTAGACTTGACTATTTTTAGAACCAGATTTCATATGAAAACAAAACAAAACCAGAGCCTTAGCATAAAACTATGACAGTACGTAAACTAAGTTTTATAATAGTGTGTAAAAAATCTTAAATCATTTAGCTGTAATGTTAGGCCAGATTCTTTTACCTAGTTATTATTTTTTTGGTGTTGAAGGCAGTGGTTTCATCGTATTGGAGGAACGCAAGTTGTTATTCTTTTCCTTGAGTACCAGATAAGGGTGTATTTCCAGATTTCTTTCTACACTATCATAAACAGATCTGAGACCTCTTTCTTTTGTTTAAGAACTAGCTGGGTCAAATCCCAAGTTGAATGAAATAAAAATTTAAAAATCAAGTATGTTTATGGGGCTTTTTAATGAAAATAATCACTGTGTAAAATGTGTTGAAGTCTTGGGACCATCTTTGACTCCTCAGCCAAATTTTTCTTCCTATATCTAAACTCAAACCAAGTCCTTTTCTCCTTCTTCCATCTCATCTACAAACTCCAGTTCTTGATGTTTATTCAAATGCAGTGAAACATCTTTCCATTTTTTATTCTCTCTCTTTTGTTTTCATTGCTGTATGTCTTGCATTCATGTTTTTACTTCTTATCTTTGCCTTAACATTGTACTTCTTTCCCTCAAGAAAATTTCAAGATTTCTGTATCAAATTAACTAGTTTATACCCAACCTTAGAGACTCACTTTCTATATGATTCTGTAGCTCATCCTGTTCTCTTTCCTTTTTATTTCACAATCCACACAGCTTTCTCTCTCCTTCAGTGTTTATTTTGTTTTCCCTCATGGAAAAACTTTCGTAAGATTATCTGTTACAGATTGAAGTATGTCTCCCCAAAATATGTGTCATAATTCTTAACTGGTATGCCTGTGGTTACAATGTGATTTGGAAATGGGTTATCTTTGTTGTGTTAATGAGGCAGGATTAATATAGCATATCTCTTAAATCAATCTCTTTGGAAATATAAAAGAGATTAAACAAATGAGAAGAGCAGAGATGGGGGAAGATTGATTTCAAGCCACATGAAGATCTTCTAGGAACAGGAAATAATGAAGAAACAAAGATTTTCCTCTAGAGTTTACAGAAAGGGAAAGACTTCCCCTAGAGCCGGCACTTTTAACCTCCTAAACTGTGAGAAAATAAATTTCTATTTGTTAAATTCATTCATTTGTGGTATTTCTGTTATAGCAGCATCAGATAACTAGGACACTATCCAAAAAATTCAACTTTTTCAAATTTGTTTCATTATGAAATTGATTTTCAGTGAACAGTCACAAAAAAATATGTAATTTATCCGCATCCACATCAGAACTTTAGAATGGTTGACTTGAGCAATCCTTTTTAAGACTCAGGCTTCCATCTCATGTCTTCTTCACTTTCTCTGGGATAATGGTATTGCTTTGTCTTTTGCCTCCTTTATGTCCAAAAGGAGCTCTGGTATAGCAGTGGCTGAGGCATTTGACTGCTAACCAGAAAGGTGGTGGTTCAAACCCACCAGCCACTGTGGAAAGAAAATGGGGCAATCTACTTCTGTAAAGATTTACTGCCTCGACTGAGGCAAAATGGCGTCTCTTTTTGTAGTCCCTACACTATTTTCCCCTAGCATCTTAGTGTCTGAAAAACTAAGTGAAGCAGTTTGAAATGGGGATTCTGGTGTTCTGAACAGCTCATTAAGTTAGAGTATGCAAAACTCAGGGAAGTAGGATTAAAAAGAGAAAGGAGCAGTGCAATTACTTGGATGGGGTAAAAATAACAAAAACAGGTGGGTGAACCTGCTCTGCGGAGCGCTGACTCGCAGGCGCAGGCGAGAAAGGCCATCAGAGACCTCCCTGGGGGAGCGCTGACCGGCAGGTGAGAAAGACCATCAGAGACCTCCCTGGGGCAGTGGAGAGAATGCACCACATCAGAGAACCTGCAACCACTCCATGGATCTATCTTTAGCACCTGCTTTTATTGGCAAACTTGGGACTGCTGGGTGGGAGCAGAGATTTCTCTGGCTCAGATACTGCTGAAGCCCGACCAAGAGAACATTAACACTGCAAGTGGGTGGGCCCTGGGAGGAGCTCCTGACATGAATTGCAGCAGTTATCCTAAGTCAGCTTTTTGGTATGGAGGGGCTGGCACCTGCTTTTATTGGTAAACTTGGAACCACTGGGTGCAAGCAGAAATTTCTCTGGCTCCGTTATTGCTGAAGCCCAAGCAGAGAGAACATTAATGCTGCAAGTGGGTGGGCCCTGGGGGGAACTTCCATTGTGGATCGTGGATCAGCACAGTTATTCTAGGTCAGCTTTTTGGCATAGAGGGGCCTGGAGAGTGGGATTTTTGTGTGTGTCTGAATGTGGTGGAAAGAAAGTGGCAGGCCCTTAACAGTTGGAGTCTTTGCTGAACTTGAACTGTGGGCCTGTGAATAACAGTACAACATCATCATTACCAGCCTGCTCAATGCCCTAGAAACCACTCCTTGCACCTTGGAGCCTTTCTTCATTCTCTCTTCTTCTCCCACTTCCTCCACCTCTTCCCTGTCTCATCCAATAGAAGAATCACATCCAGCCATCATACTACCTGCCAGCTTGAATCCTAAACTCACTTTATGACAAACAGAGACCTGCATCCACATTCCACACAGGAATTACCTCATCACAAAGAAAACTGCAGAGTAACCCAGCTTTTGAATTAATAGCCAAAAAATAAAATACACCAGCTCCACCTTTTCAAAATATCAAATCATAAAACCAAGACAAAACAAATCAATACATAACTAATAAAGACAACCTGAAAATGTCTAGGAAACAACAGGCAACCTCAAATGAAACAAACAAACAAACAAACAAAAAACCAGGATAAGACATTAGAAGTAAAATCCCAAACATAAGTCTCATTAAACATGGAGGAAGAGGAGGCAATAGAATTATCCAAGAAGAAATTTAGAAGGTATGTTTACAGAGCTCTACAAGAGCCTGAGGAAACCCCAAACAGAAGCAAGGAGAAGACAGACAGTTCCCTGGAAGAACTCAGGAAAACCATTCAAGAACAAAATAACAAGATTACTGCACAATCAGAACTCATAGAAAAACAGCAGTCAGAAATCCAGAAGATGAATACCAAAATTACAGGATTACACAATACAGTGGAAGCACAAAAGAGTAGGCTAGAACTGGCTGAAGAACGCAATAGAAGATGAATCCCTGGACACCAGCCTATATGAAGGAAAATCAGAACAAAGATTTAAGAGAAACAAAGATAACCAGAGAGTTATATGGGATGATATGAAAAGAAACAACATACACCTCATTGGAATTCCAGAACAAGAAGAGGTGAAAAAAACCACCAAGAAAATTGTGGAAGACCTACTGACAGAAAACTTCCCCCATATCATAAAGGAAGAAAAGATATTTGTCCAAGAAGTTCATAGAACCCCACACAAGATAGATCCCAAGAGAAAAACACTGAGGCATATTATAATCAAACTCTCCAACGCGAAAGATAAAGAAATAATTTTGTGAGCTGCCCGGGACAAAAGAAATATTACTTATAATAATTAAACAGGCTGAGCTCCAATTACTCAGCCGAAATCAAGCAGGCAAGAAGGCAATGGGACGGCATATATAAAACACTGAAGGAAAAGAACATCCAATCAAGAATTCTACATCCAGCCAAATTGTCCATCAAATATGAGGGCAGAATCAAGGCATTCTCAGACAAACAGAAATTAAAGAATTTTGTGAAAACTAGACCAGCCCTACAAGAAATGCTTAAGGAAGTCATTGCAACAGAGGACCCACAACAGAGAACAGTAAAATCAGGATATGTGACATCAACACTAAAACCAAATCAGAAATAGAAACTCAAAATAATACCATAAAACATTGTACACTAAAAATCAAGGAAACCAATCTGCTCATGACAACAGCAGCTAACCAAAGAGAGGAAATAAAAATTCTAGGTACAAACTTCCAAATGGAGAGGAAAACAAGACAATGTCCTCATAGAACAGAGTGTTCTAAAAATGTAGAGACAAGAACTCACTTCAAGGTAACCAAAGAGAAAATTGACAATCCCCTTAAGCAAATCCAGAAGGAAGGAAAACATATGGGTTTAATAAGCCCAAAACCAACAATAAGAAAAGGGAGGAAGCACTTGATAACAAATCGAACTCGGCACAAAAAAGTATATGGACCAAGGAAACACCAACAACACGACAAAAAAACACAATAAAATGACAGCAATCAATTCATACCTATCACTAATTACAATCAATGTGAATGGACTAAATGCACGAATCAAGAGAAAGAAAGTGGCAGACTGGATAAGAAAAGAAGACCCATCGATGTGCTGCCTACAAGAGACCCACCTTAGACACAAAGATAAAAATAAATTAAGAGTTAAGGGGTGGAAAAGAAGATACCACACCATCGGTAACCAAAAAAGAACAGGAGTGGCAATATTAATTTCTGGTAAAATAGACTTTAAGGTGAAAAACAACATAAGAGACAAAGAAGGCACTATATAATACTGAAAGGATCAACTGACAAAAAAGACATTATGATAATAAATATTTATGCACCCAATGAAAGTGCTCCAAAATACATGGAGCAAATATTAGTTGAATTAAAAGGGACAATAGATAACTCTACAATAGTAGTAGGAGACTTTACCATACCACTTTCAAGGAGGGACAGATCAACTAGAAAATAACTCAACAAAGATACAGAAAAACTCAACAACATAATCAACTAACTTGACCTCATAGACATATACAAAGTATTCCACACAACAAAAACACAATTCACATTCTTCTTCAGTGTGCATGGATACTTCACCAGAATAGATCATATATTAGGACATAAAACAAGCCTCAATAAATTAAAAAACATTGAAATACTACAAAGGATCTTCTCAGACCACAATGCTATAAAATTAGAAATTAATAATAGGAAGAGCAAGGAAAAAACATCAAAGATGTGGAAGTTGAACAATTCACTGTTCAAAAACTACTGAGCAATAGAAGAAATAAAAAGTGAAATAAAAAAATTCCTAGAAACAAATGAGAATAAAGATACATCATACCAAATCCTATGGAACACAGCAAAAGTAGACTCAGAGGTCAGTTTATAGCAATAAATGCATACATCAAAAATGAGGAAAGGAACAAAATCAGCACTCTCAACAACTCCAACAACTAGAAAAGAACGAAAGAATCCTACAGTTTCTAGAAGTAAGGAAATAATAAAGATCAGAGCAGAAATAAATGAAACAGAAAAAAAAAATCAACAAAACAAAAAGCTGGTTCTTCAAAAAGATTAACAATATTGACAAACCATTAGTAAATCTAACAAAAGAAAAGAAAGAGAAGATGCAAATTGCAAGAATAGTAAACAAAAAGGGTGTCATCACAACAGAACCAACTGAAATAAAAAGATACTGACAGAATATTATGAAAAACTGTATTCCAACAGATTTGAGAACCTAGAAGAGTTAGACAGATTTCTAGAATCACAAGACCTACCTAAACTATCCCACTCAGAGATAGAATACTTGAACAGACCTATAACAAAAGAAGAAATTGAACAAGTCATTAAAAAAAAAAAAACTCCCCACAAAGAAAAGTCCTGGCCCTGATGGGTTCATTGGAGAACTGTACTAAATATTAAGGGAAGAGTTGACATCTATGCTACTCGAGCTATTCCAGAACATAGAAAAAGATGGAATACTCTGAAACTCATTTTATGAAGCAAGCATAACACTAATACAAAAATCAAGGAAAGACACCACTAAAAAGGAAAACTACAGACCAATATCCCTCATGGACATAGATGCAAAAATCAACAAAATCCTAGCCAACAGAATCCAACAACATATCCAAAAAAATAATACATCCTGACCAAGTAGGATTCATACTAGGTAAGCAAGGGTGGTTCAACATCAGAAAAACAATCATTGTAATCCACCACATAAACAAAACAAGAACCATATGATTATATCAATCGATGCAGAAAACGCATTTGATAAAATCCAAAATCCATTCTTGTTCAAAACTCTCAGCAAAATAGGGATAGAAGGGAAATTCCTTAACATAATAAAAGACATATATGCAAAGCCAATGGACAACATCATTATTAATGGAGAAAGACTCAAGGCATTCCCTTACGAATGGGAAACAGACAGGGATATCCTCTGTCACCACTTCTATTTAACATTTATTCTATTGTATTGGAAGTCCTGGCCAAGGCACTAAGGCAAGAAAGAGAAATAAAAGGGATACAAATTGGCAAAGAGGAAGTAAAACTATCTCTGCAGACGATATGATCCTGTGCATAAAAAATCGAGAGACTCAAAGAAATTACTGGAACTACTAGAGAGGTTTAGGAAAGTGGCAGGATACAAGGCCAACATACAAAAATCAGTTGGATTCCAATGATAGACTGACAGACCAATGGAACAGAATCCAAAGTCCAGAAATAGACCCATGCATCTACGGACACCTGATCTTTGACAAAAATCCAAAACTCATTAAATGAGGAAATGGCAGCCTCTTTAACAAATGGTGCAGGCAAAACTGGATATCCACTTGCAGAAAAATGAAACAAGACCCATACCTCACCCCATACACAAAAACAAACTCAAGCTGGATTAAAACCCAAATTATAAAATTCAACAAAGATAAAATAGGGGCAAATCTAGGAGCCCTAATTTATGGCATAAATAGACTATCAACCATAACCCAGAATGCATAGGAGGTAGAACAGAAGCTAGATGACTAGGACTTTTTAAAAATTAAATCCTTATGTGCATCAAAAGACTTCATCAAAAGGGTCAAAAGA
>NW_006921794.1:2251566-2253791 GCF_000298275.1 Orycteropus afer afer
TGCCCCATCTTCCTTCCGAGGAGTGGCTGGTGGGTTTGAACCGCCAACCTTGTGGTTAGCAGTCAAGTGCCTTAGCCACTATGCTACCAGAGCTCCCAGGCACTATGCTAGAAAGATGCAAATCAAAACAACAATGAGATATCATCTCACCCCAGCAATAATAGCAAAGTTCAACAGGACAGAAAATAACAAATACTTGCAAGATTGTGGAGAGATGGGAACTCTTGTGCACTGCTGGTGGGATTGTAAAATGGTACAACCATTGTGGCATACAGTATGGCGTTTCTAAAAAACTGAAAATAGTAATACCAATTGACCCAGCAATTCTATTACTAGGAATATATCCTAAAGAGGTAAGAGGCAGTGTACGAATAGACATGCACATGTATATTCATTGCAGCACAGTTCACTATAGCAAAGAGATGGAAACAACCTAAATGCCCGTCGATAAATGAACAGATAACCATATTATGGTACATTCACATAATGGAATGCTATGCTCCATTAAGAACAATGAGGGATATGTGAATCATCTCACAACGTGGATGAGCCTGGAGGACATTATGCTGAGTGAAATAAGTCAATTGCAGAAGGACAAGTACTATATGAGCACAAGTACCTGTGCCCCACTAAGGAGATTGGATAGCTTGCTAATGATGTATATAAGGTACATGGTACCCTTGTGGGGTGGGACCATGGAACTCTAATGTGGGGATTGGTCACTTTGCCATTCTGCTAGGCTTAAAATGAGTCATCCCAGTGGTGGAAAAGGGGGATCTCAGTATCATCAAGACAGAAGAACAAACAGGGATAGAGTGTGTTCTTGGTACCGAGATCTCAGTGCTGGACCTCCTCAACCTGAGAGAGAGAGAGAGAGAGAGAGCGCAAGTGTGAGCGAGCGCTGTAACAGTTTGCTAAGATGTCAGATAGATGACAGAGAGACAGCAAGGAAATGGCAGAAAGACTGTGGCTGCAGAGGCAGCAGAACTAAGAGATCAGATGAGACAGAGCAGTAGGCTTCCTGGCCTAGGGAGCAAGAAAGCTGAATGCCTTCAGGCAGGAAGCTTGCTGGTGGAGTGCAGTGCCTGTTTGAGCATCTATCATCAAAAGTAAAAGAGCTTTTTAACACTGGCCCAATCAGGGCAGAAGCAGAGGCCAGAGAGAGGTATGCCTGTGGCATAGCTGAAATGAAGCTGTCCTGATTGAAGAACTGTATCCTGTGTTGTTTCTGATCCTGAAGTGTAAACTGTTACTTCCCTAATAAACCCAATAATCATGAGTATTTTCTGGGAATTCTGTGTGGCCATTGCAACAAATTATCAAACCCAGGAGATAGGTAGACATCCCATAGGAGAAACAGTTAGTGTCAGAATAGCAAAAAGTTTAGAGGGTGGTGACGTGTCTGATCTTCGCCTCATAGGAATAAGCATTGGGCTGCTGATGGTGATTTTCTCTTTGTGAAGTTAGAGGAGGTCAGAGGATGATGCCTCCTCCATTCCCTTTTTGCAAAGATGTACCTGGATTTCGGAGCCATTGAAATGTAAGCAGTGTATATCTTGGAATTATGAAATTCAATTTATTTGTCTCTCTCATCCTTATTAGTTTTATTTTTTCTTTTTATATATTTAAATTGAACATGATTCTAAAAGTCAAAATTACACAGAAAAGTATACTTGAGCTGCATCACTATTTTTGCTCCCACATACTTCCCCCCATTCCTATCTACTCCAGTAATTTTTGGTTATACTTTAAGTGTTTTATTTTGAAAAAATAAGCAGATCTATATGTTTCTTTATTCATCCTTCTTCCTTAAATAAAACAAAGCATGCTATATGTCCTCTTTTGCCCTTTGCTTTGTTAACTTAACAATATTTCCTGACAAGCCCTGCATATGAGTTCATTAAGATCTTCCTCAATTTTTTTTTTTTTTTTAATATATTTTTTTAATTCATCCTATTGCTAATAGAAGGAGCTTGATAGCATAGTGCCTAAGGCCCCAGCCACTCCTCGGAAGGAAGGTTGGGCAATCTACTTCCGTAGTGATAGTGCCTCGGAAACCCAAGGCAGGGTTGCTATGAGTCGGGTTCGACTTGACGACACGTAACCACAACAACAACATCGCTAATAGATGGGCACTTGGCTTATTTCCAGTATTTTGTAACTATAAACTAAGTTGCAGTGAATGATCTTGTGTATTTGTGTTTCCATATTATTAGAAAGTGTAT
>NW_006921794.1:2254276-2256956 GCF_000298275.1 Orycteropus afer afer
AAATTTATCAGTTTTTTAAAAATACATCTGGATTTTGAATCATGGTTAAAAAGTTTTACTTTATACCAAGTTATGGAGGAATTCATCCATGCTTTCTTTTAGTACATGTATAGCTTCATTTTTTAAAATGTAGATCTCTTATCCATTTGCCATTTATTCTTGTGTATGGTGTGAGATATGGAGCTAACTTTGTCTATTTGCAAATGGCTCTTCAATTGTCCAAACACTATTTATTAAAAAATTCAGCTTTGTCCTAGTTGTTTGAGATGATACCTATAATATGTGTAAATATCTATTTTCCATGTATACTTGGCTTTTTAAAAATTTTGTTCTGCTGATTACCCTGTCTAAATATAGGGTTTTATAGTACATTTTAAAATCTGGTAGGGCTAGTTTTACCTCATACCTTTTCTTTTCAATGTTTTCTGGAAGTTTTTGCATGCTTATTTTTTCATATGATCTTCAGTATCAATTTGTCTGACTCCATAAAAAAGCTTATTGATATTGTATTGCTATTTTGTTGAATTTGTAAGTTAACAAGGAGAATTTATATTTTGATGATGCTTAGTCATCTTGTCCAGAAAGAATAGTTAATCTTTGCATTTGCTCAGATACAATTTTTCAGGAATTACAAAATTTGTCTCATATTTTTACATTTTCTGTTAAGTTTTTTCCTTATATTGTTTCCTAAGTATTTTTTCTTCTTTGTTATTATAAAGGAATTTTCTTGATTAGACCTTCTAATATGGAGGCAATTTATTTCTGTGTATTAATTTTATGATTAGGTATTGAATTCTTTTATTGTTTTGAGTTTTATCATTGATTCTCTAATGTTTCATTAGCAAATAGGGCTAGTTTTAGTTTTTCTTTCCCAACTCATGTGTTTCTTAGTGATTTCTCTTGCATAACTGTATTGGCTAATACTTGCAGTACAGTGTTAAGTAGTAGTGTCCAGTAATGGCCATCCTTGATGAGTTTTCCCATTAAGTAAGATGCTGGCTTTAGGACCAAGGGAGTGTTTCTCAACTGGGGGTGATTTTACTCCCCAGAAGACATTTGGCTATGTCTGGAGATTTTTTTTATCATTATTTATAAAAAATAAATAATTTTCCCAACCATAACAAACTCTCCTCCCTTCCCATCCCTGTGACTACCCTCTCCTTGTGTCCTTCTTAACTGTGCATTCCTGTCTGTCCAGGTTTCCCTTAATGTGAATGCTGCCCCTCTGGTGTCTCATGGCTGATGGGTCTGGAGACTTTTTTGAGGAGCTCTAGTGACACAAATTTCTGTAGTCTGAAATTGATCAAACATGCAGTCAAGATGTATTGATTATTACTGGTGATTGGAATGCAAAGTTAGAAACAAAGAAGAATCACCTGTAGTTGAAAAATACGGCCTTGGTGATAGAAATGATGCTAGAGATTGCATGATAGAATTCTTTAAGACCAATGACTTATTCATTGCAAATAAGTTTCTTTCAACAACATAAACAAAGGCTATATACATGGCCAGCCCTCACCAGATGGAACACACAGGAATCATTTCTAGTTCATCTGTGGAAAGATGTGATGGAGAAGCTCAATATCTTCAGCCAAAACAAGGTCAGGAGCTGACTGTGGAACAGACCATCAATTGCTCATATGCAAGTTCAAGTTGAAGCTGAAGACAATTAAAAGAAGTCCACGAGAGCCAAAATATGATCTTGATTACATCCCACCTGAATTTAGAGACCATTTTAAGACTAGATTTGGTTCATTGAACACCAATGACTGAAAACCAGAGGAATTGTGGGATGTTATCAAGAACAACATCCATGTAGAAAGCAAAAGGTCATTAAAAAGACACGAAAGGAAGAAAAAACCAAAATGGATGTCAGCAGAGACTCTGAAACTTGCTCTTGAATATGCTGTTGGTGAATAATATTAAATATATCATGGACTGCCAGAAGAACAAACAGATCTATCTTGGCAGAAGTACAGCCAGGTGCTTCTTAGAAGAGAAATTGGCAAAACTTGTCTCATGTACTTTGGACATGTTATCAGAGGGACCAGTCCCTGTAGAAGGACATCATGTTTGGTAAAGAGCAAAGGGTCAGTGAAATATAGGAGACTTTCCATCAGATGGGTTGACAGAGGGGCTGCAACAGTGGGCTCCAACACTGCAATGACTGTGATGATAGAGCAGGATTGCGCAGGTTTTGTTTTGTTGTACATGAGATCACTATGAGTTGAAATCAACTTGACAGCATCTAACAACAGCAGCATGGAGCTTTTTTCAAGGTAAAAAAAAAAAAGTCATTAGAGAACTTTTACAATATGAAATGTTGAAATTAAAGGAATCATTACAAAATATTATTTATGACATGGGATATTGAGTCTCACAGAATTGAGAATCAGTGGGCTGGAACATAGTATTCCGCTCGGCATGAAGATACTCAGTTGAATATTCATCATCTTCAAGATGGGGGAAATGTTAAAATATTTTGTTGTTGTTGTTATGTGCTGTGGAGTCGGACTCTACTCATAGTGACCCCTCCTTGGGTTTCTGAGGCAGTATCACTATGGAAGTAGATCGCCCTATTTTTTAGGTAGGATTAATTTGTTTTTTATGTACCAGGTAGATAGGTATGATTATTCATACATTGTTGTCATTATCCTCATCAAAAACTTTTGAGAGCTTC
>NW_006921794.1:2257796-2260355 GCF_000298275.1 Orycteropus afer afer
GACCTCCTTGCCATTTTTGCAATAGCGCAAGAGACCCTACCTTGAGACAGCTTCATTTCATGTCTGGAATTGTAATTTTTCTATTTATTTCTTGTTTTTTTTTTTTTTTTAAATAAGGTTTTGGGATAGTTTAATAACCCCCTTTTTGCAACTTTTGAAATGATCAAAGCTATTTAAAGTATTTACTATTGGTTAACCCCAGTTATTCTAAAATAGGCCAGTAAAGTAGTGACTATATAAATTAAGGATGAGAAATGGTAAATGCCAGAATTTAGACTTCAAATTAACCAGAGCTTCTGCAATAGATTCTAGTTTGTTAATTTTCAAACCATCCTTGCTTGCGGCTTTGCACTCCATCTTTAAAAACAATTAGCAGCAGACAGTGAGGCTTACTACAGTTAAAGGGCAACTGGGTTGAGACCCTACAAGTACCATCTGTTTTTATTTGGAAAGCTTTTCCTCCACATCAGCTTGATTTGCTTTCGAATACTAGTGTTCTTGTCACATCTGTACTTTGTTTTTCAATATTGGTCTGTTTTTGTACTTGTTAGGTGCTGTCTTTTATACTTGTTAGCTTTTTAAAAAACCATGTAATAGAATAATGTGTGTATTTCTAAAAAATTCATAGTTCTTTTCATCTGATCAAAGTCCATCTCAATAGGGTTATTTTTAATATTTAAAGCTTTATAGAACACATCTTAGGCTTTCATCATGATAGAATCTCAAAAGTTGAGCTTGAGGACAAGCACCTGTAGTATTTTATTTTAAGCTTGCAACTGGAACCACTTGGGGTGTTTATATGATGAGACATTGCACAGATTGATGTCTTGAAAGGGCAGGATATTTGCTGGTTTAACTCTATAATCCTTTAAGCTTGTATATTCTAAAAATATTAAGTGTAGTATAAGATTTAACTGCATAATACATATTATAAGGGTTCATTTTGAAGAAACTGCCCTTTGTGGCATAAATTTGCTATTTAAAAGGCATCAAGTTTTACATTTGCTTTTGGAAAAATAAAGGTACCCAATTTGATATTCAAATCTTTTAGATAGTGAATAACTTTTAAGGTATGTATTAGACTCCGTGTTCAGTTGATGGAGTCCTTTTTTTTTAGTCCTAGACAACATCTTTTCTATTAACAAATTTAGTTATCATGACATTTATTAGATTTGTAAAAACACAGTAGGAGGCCTTTGGGCATGTGTATAAAAATAAACATTACAGTAAAACCAAATCTGTTAGTCCAAGGACAAAAACAGAAGTAAAGTGACCATGAAATCCGACCAAATAAGGATCTCCAGTGTGAAAGGTATTTCTTTACCCATCCCTGATGATCCAAAAACATAATCACCATAAACGTGAAGGAAAAGGGCATTTCAAATTCAAGGATTTTCTGTGGAACAGGTCCAAACGTAAGTACACTGTGAAATGAAGCCCTGGTACTGTTGGTGAGAGCACATTATCAGGCTTGATCATCCCTGTTAGCCAGTACTTCTGTTTTAAAGGTACTTTACAGTAATTTTGATTAGTTGTCTTAGGACAACCTTTTAAATGTGCTCAAGATTTTATATGCAATGAAGAGCACTAAGGGTGAGAAGTTTGCCAAAGGTTAATGAATTTAATGATAAAGTCACATGTCTGTAAGGATCTATTCTTATGGGGAATATGTTGAAAAAGAAAATAATGGAGGATATAACTGTGATTTGACTTTGTTTTGGGTCTGTTCAACCTTTCTACCTCAACCTGTGCTAGTTTAGGTAAGTAGTGTGCTTCTAGAAATCTATCCATTTCTTCCAGATTTTCAAATTTGTTGAAATTTTTTCAAATTTGTAGTTCTTTATGTTGTTGTTACTATGTGCCTTTGAGTCTGACACGACTCATAGCGACCCCTCCTTGGGTTTCCGAGGCAATATCACCACGGAAGTAGATTGCCCAGACTTCCTTCTGAGGAGTGGCTGGTGGGTTTGAATTGTCAGCCTTCTGGTTAGCAGTCAAGTGCCTAAGACACTACACTACCAGAGCTCCTAGAGTTCTTCATAGTATCCCGATATTATCCTTTTTATTTCATTTGTTCTGTTGTGATGTTGCCCATTTCATTTATTTGTGTTATTTGTATTGTTTCCTTCTTTTCCTTTGTTAAATTTGCCAGTGGTTTGTCAAGTTTATTAATTTTTTCAAAAAACCAACTTTTAGTCTCGTTGATTTTTTCTACTGTCTTTCTATTTTCTGTTTTATTGATTTCTGCTTGAATTTTTATTATTTCCTTTCTTCTGGTGACTGTTGGCTTTTCTTGCTTATGGTAGTTCAGTTTATGTGTCAACTTGACTGGGCCTGATTGAGTGGCTGGGCAGCTGGATATAGTATTCCCCATGATCAGACTGGTAATCAACTCCATGGTGGAATCTACTGTGAGCAGTTGAGTAGCTGCCTTAGGGAATGTGGTCTGCTTCCTGTATATAAGGAGAAGCCTTGGGGAATGGTCTCTAGATTATGGCATGCTTGGACCCTGCATGTAGCTATGTTGCTGTTCAGCAGCCTGCCACGCTCTGCAGACTT
>NW_006921794.1:2260565-2265503 GCF_000298275.1 Orycteropus afer afer
TAAGAATAAACTCCTGTTTGTTAAGGCCATTTCTTTTGTGATATATTCTTGTCAGAGCTGCACTAGGTAACCAAAATATTGCTGTTCTTTTTCTAATTGCTGGAGATGTTAATTTAAAGTGTTGTTTTTGGCTCTTTCTTCTTTTTTGGTGTGTTTGATGTTTGGATGCATATATTGCTATAAATTGGCCTCTGATTGATTTGACTTTGAAATTCAAAAAGTTTTTCATAAGTATTAGTTTTTCGTGAACATATTTTACTCTTGGAAATAGAAAGTAAATGGGTGTTTCTCAGCTTTATCAGGTAGTTGCCTTTCATGATTCCTAAATCCTTTGTTTTTCCGTTCTTTCCATAATTAAAATAATAATAATAATTACTCAGGATCCAAACCACTTTCTGAATGACTAGAACTTTATTGCTGATTTGCAAGCTAGTAACCTAATAAAAACATGGCTTTTGAAACTGTGAGGTGAAAGCAGTTTGGCAGAACCATGGAGACAGAACCAAATAACACAGAATAGGGAAAGATGGTCTTTAGTTCAACTAGTGATACTGGGAACTTAGAGTTGAAATAACTTGGGAGTTGAGATGGTAGAAGTAAGCTCACTGCTAATATCCTGGTTTTTCACTCTGCTGACCACTATTAAGCTTAGGGGGCAGTGACATTACATTAACCATGGTAGAGCAATTTGGAAAAGGATCAGAAGAATGATTATATAGCTGGATGCATGGAAACGGTGTCACTGAATTGTATATATAGAATTTGTTGAAAAGGTGTATTCTTTGCTGTGTATGTTTTCACAAAAAATAACATTGTTGTTATTGTTAGGTGTCATTGAGTTGATTCTGACCCATAGTGACTTTATGTGTCAAAATAAAATTCCCATAGGATTTTCTTGATTGTAATTTTTTTTAATAAATGCATTTTATTGAAATATAATTTATGTACATTGAAATACACAAAACTAAAGTGACATGGGTCAATTTTTTTATTTTAAATGCAGTATTCCCTCCCTTTCCCTCCCACCCCTGGTAACCAGCAAAGAAGCTTTCTTTCCATATAACCTTGAGTTTTTACAATAATGAACTAATACTATATTTGTCCATCTGTGATTGACTTCTTTCACTCAGCACAGTGTCGTCTAAGTTCATCCATGTTATGCGGTGTTTTGCAGATTCTACATTGTTCTTTAGGGTTGTGTACTATCCCATTGTGTGTGTGTACCATAGTTTGGTTATCCATTCTTCTGTTGATGGGCACGTAGGTTGTTTCCATCTTTTTGCTATTGTAAATAGTGCTGCGATGAACATGGGTGTGTGTATATCTGTTCTTGCCCTGGCTTTCACTTCTTTTGGTTGTAATTTTTATGGAAACAAATCACCATGTCTTTCTCCCATGGAGCCAAGCAGGGTAGGATAGAACTTCTAACCTTTTGGTTAGCAACTGAGTGCTTAACTATGTGCTATCAGAGCTCCTTAAAATAAAATTAAGAAGAGTAAAAATAAAATAATAATATGAAGAAGGACCTTATTGCCCAGCTCTTGTGATGCTATTATTCCTGCTCATTTCCTGTGGTTCCTTTACGTGCTCCCAGATTAGGTAGTTGCAAGCAGGCACTTTCAGGGAAGCAGTGCAGGAAAGGAGTGATGCCCATTATGCCCCCATATAGATGGGAAAGTGTGCAGGGTGGGAAGTTTGCCCAGCTATGGCAACCAGCCTTCTCTCTTATTACCAGCATTCTTCTATCTTGCTTTTGCAGGAAACTTCACATTTGTCCTTAATGACTCTCCCTGAATCAATCCATCAGCTCTTTCCTGTCTCCCACCTAATGAACAGGTGTTCGCTTCTTTGCTGGATAATATCTTTCATGGGGGAGCAATTCAGAGGAAGTAGCTTTAGTTTTGTAAGGCAAGTGCCGAGAGGGATACATTAAGCCAGTCAAAAGAGTTAGCTAGTTTTGGAGCCATGCACAGCTTTTGTCCTCGCTCTCCCCACAAAGCCAGTTATTAGTCTTCTATCATTTGCGTTTTGCAGGATGGACCTCTCCAGTCATTCTATTTCACCATCCCTGGACCCATTGTTGGGTGTGTGGTAGAAATTGAATTCAGCATGTAGAATTTTACTTCGTGGTTTTTAAGAACGTATCAGTTATGTTGGGTGAATATTTGTAGACACTTAATTAAAATGTTACATTCCATAATCCACTCTCCAAAAACTAGTGAGAGTGACTTTTTAAGAATGTAAATCAGACCACATCATTTCCCTACTCAACATCTGTTAATGATTTCCCATGATACCTAAAATAAAATGAAAACTTCAGAGCCCTCTATCACTGCTTTTCAACTTTGATTGCATATTAGAATACCCAAAGAACTTGGAAAAACCTCCAGCATCCAGGCCCCACCAGCAGAGAGGCTGAAGAAATTGGTCTGAGGTGGGGCCAGAGGTCAGTAATTTTTTTTTTTTTAAAGCTACGGTATAATGCTGTTTCGTGACATTCATTGTAATCTCCACACTGTAACAGCACTTTACAAGTGCAAGGAGACATGGTGACACAATGGTTAAGCACTTGGCTGCTAATGGAAAGACTGGTGGTTGGAACCCATCCAGCAGCTCCAAGGAGAAAGACCTGGTGATCTGCTTCCGTAAAGGTCACAGCTTATCAGTACCTGTGGAGAAGTTCTGTTCAGTCACATGAGGTCATTATGAACTGAGATCAACTCGATGGAACCTAACAACAGCAGAAATTCTAACAGGCAGCCAAGGTTAAGTGCCACTTCTCTATGTAATCTAACCCATACCTGCCTCTTCCTCTTTGTCCCTCACTGCTGTACCCTTTGTTGGTTATGCTTCCATCTCAGTGGTCCCTTAACTCTGTCTACTTTCTTTTTGTTTTAGGGCTATTACAAAGACTGTTCCCTCAGCCTGGGAAACTTCCCCTGTTCTTCACATGGCCCCTTGTCATTTAAATCTCAGCTTAAACGTTCTTGCAGGAAGCATCCTTGATTCACTGAATTACATGCCCTCACATTACCTTATATTTTCTGCAGAGTACTGAGCACTTCATGATACTTTTCCTTATTTGTCTCCTTCCTCCCTCCCTCTCCACTTCCCTCCTTCCTTCCATCTTTTCCTCTTCTTCTTTCTTTAGTCAGTGTTGGTTCTATTCCCCCTAGAATATAAAGTCCATGTTATCTTTTTTCACAGCTATGACTTAAAATGTCTTTTGGTTTGGTCAACACCTGGAATAGTGTCTTACGTGCAGTAGGCACTCATTACATATTTTATTTTTAGGTATTTTTAATGTTTAAAATTGTAATTTGGGTGACAGTTTACAGAGCAAATTCATTTTCCATTTAACAACCTGAATGCATTCTGTTTTGTGACATTCATTGTAATCCCCTCACTGTAACAGCACTTTTTGCATTTTCTCCCTGCACCCACTCCTTTTCTTTGTCCTTCCTTCCCATCCCCTCTTGCCATCCTAGCTCTGTCCTTGGGCACATGCTGTCTTTTTGATCTCATATGCTTGATTATTCTAATGAGTGCTTACCCTTCTAGTAATACTGTTCACTTTATAGGCCTACTGTTTGGCTAAAAGTTGAGACATGGTGGTTAGGTTCTGTTCCTAGCTTGAAGGGTTTCTGAGGGCCATAGGTTTAGTCCCACCAGTCTTCATCAAATTAGTAAGCCTAGTCTTCTTATGATTTTGAGTTTTGTTCCACATTTCCCCCCACTCTTTCTGGGACCTCCAATTCCTTTCAGAGTAGTCAACAGTGGTAGCTGGGTACCATCTAGTTCTTCTGGTCTCAGTGCTGTGGAGGTGTGGGTTCATGTGTCTGTCAGTCCTTTGGACTTATTATTTCCTTGCATCTTTGATTTTCTTCACTCCTCTTTGCTCTGGATGGGGAGAGACCAACAGTTGCACCTTATATGGCTTCTCACAAGCTTTTAGGATCTCAATAACTACTTGCCACAGTAGGATGTAGAACATTGTCTTTGTGGACTATGTTATACCACTTGACTTTAGTGTTTCCCAAGACAATGGTTCTGAGCCTCTGTGCCCAACAACTCATTCCCTCAAGGTGTTTGGTTATGACTAAGAAGAAGTTTTCATAACTTTGCCCTATATATGCTCTGCTACATTCATAGATATATTTGCAATACATAGAAATACATAGGTAGAGATATCCTGTGTCAAACTTATGTATATTAATGGGTGCAGTCTCATTCGCCTTCCCACCCCTGTCCAGCTTGATTGTCTATTGTGTATCCACTCGTAGATGATTGTTAGTACTGTTACTGTAGAGTTGTGTATATGATAGGATTTGCCTTTGTTGCCTTTATCTCTTGGCTCCTCCCAGTGTCTTCCTTTGCCTTGATCATTTTGTGCCGATCACACCTTATTGTGCATTGCCTTTCCCTTAACCCAAGTTAATGTGTTACCCGCTAGTTAGTGATTTACCCTCCCTTTCCTTCCCACCCCTGGTAACCTTCAAAGAATGATTCTTTCTATATGTAAATCTTTTCTTAACTTTTTACAGTAGTGGTCTCATATTGTCCTTTTGTGATTGACTAATTTCACTCAGCATAATGTCTTCTAGTTTCATCCATGTTCTGAGGTGTTTTGCAGATTCATCATTATGTTTTAAGGTTGCATAATATCATTAGACATTTTTTGAATGTATAAAGAAATAAATTTTACAAAATTTAGATTATTATTCAAGATCCACTTCTAATCTGACCTGCTTTGCCAGCTTACCCTGTCTCTTCCTCCCTGCTTTAATATTAACCTTGCTTTAGATTTTAAGGCAGGTTTTTTTTTTTGGTTATTTAACTACCACCAACACCACCTACCCACTGCCATCAAGTTGATTCTGACTCTTAGTGGCCCCATAGGATAGAGTAGAATTGTTGCAGAGGGTTTCCGAAGCTATG
>NW_006921794.1:2266867-2268507 GCF_000298275.1 Orycteropus afer afer
AAGGCAAATATTATTTCTAACATTTAAACTAAAATTGGTACTTTTCCATCTGATCTTCTAACAGACTCAAACATGTGATAAAATGTTGGAAGGTTTGAGGTACCATAGGACCAAAATATGATTCTTTCATTTTTGAGTGTTGACATTTAACTAACTGTAGCATAACTATGTTTTTACCTTCTTTTTTGAAATTGTTTTTAACCTTTTTTTTTTTTTATAACTTATAATGATCTGTGACCATTTCCTTCACAAACATCCACGTTTTGATTTACACTTCTAATATTGCCCTCAAGTCATGATTTTTCTTGTGGACAAGAGAATCCACTTACAAGGGAGTCTAATTACAACTGAGAAGGCATTATTACATGATACTAGGTAGCTTCTAGAACTTCTGAGAGAACCAGGGAGTGGAGCATAGATCCTGCCGAATCGGAATGGCAGCTCCCAGAGTGGAACTTCACCCACAGCCATGCTAGTAGAACGGCACCTACAGAAGATGGCTTCCACCTCACTCTCCTCACTCATTTTTGTCTTCCCAGCCTCAGGTACATGAGAATGTTTGGTAGAAACCTGAATCACACAAAGAACTCTATGATTTTCCTAGTTTTCTGGAGCTCTGGTGGAGTAGCGCCTAAGCCATTTAACTGCTAACCAGAAGACTGGCAGTTCAAACCCACCAGCCACTCCTGGGAAGGAGGACAGGGCAATCTACTTCCATAGTGATACCACCTTAGAAACTCAAGGAGGGGTCGCTATGAGTGGGGATTGACTTGACAGCAGTGAGTTTTGGTTTGTGTTACAGGAAGACATAGTAGAAGGGGATTTGACTGGGTGTCTACCTTAAACATTTATTACGTTATTTGCACCTACGCTGACTTTTAAGATACTTAGTTAGATCAGCTGATGGGGTTAGTTGTTAGTGTTATGGTGAGTTTTCTTCTAGTTAGCTTTAGCCTGAAGAATTTTGTTCTATGTTAATAGAATAAAATCTCTAACTAGAGTAGATCATCTTGATAAAGGTAACAATGATTAAAATGAATAGGAGATCTAGTGCCTAAGGCATTTGACTTCTAACTAGAAGGTTGGTGGTTCAAATCCACCAGACACTCTGAGGAAGTAAGACAGGGCAATCAACTTACATAAAGATTTCCTGCCTCAGAAACCCAACTGGGGTCACTCTAAGTCAGAATTGACACAATGGCAGTGGGTTTGGTGTTTTTTTTTTTTTTTGGGGGGGGCGTATTACAATGAATAGAGCTATAAATGATTCAAAATCATGATACATTTTAACATCATCATCATATTCTTAAAGGGAGTATTTGTTATATATACGACAGGTTTAAAATAGTTATTTAAATAAGACCTTGAGGGAGAAGTATGGAAGAGTTTAAAAATAATTTTACACTATAGGTATAATGAGGGGCCTTTTGTTGGAGATCAAAGATAGATGACACTGAATAATGTTGGTGGCATGCCTTGTGTTCTGTTCACTGGACATGCTTAGACTCTGCAAATGATGAGTTTTTTTTCTGTTCAGGGACTTAAAAAGTATTACCGTTTTGTGTTTATGCAATATTTATATAATATTCTGCCACCAATAGGTATGGACATAAATAATCTTTTTTTTTTTTTTTTTTTAA
>NW_006921794.1:2284513-2307181 GCF_000298275.1 Orycteropus afer afer
GTCTCACCTACTTTGGTCATGTTGTCAGAAGGGACCATTCCCTGGAGAAGGATGTCATGCTTGGTAGGTGGAGGGTTGACGAAAGAGGGGGAGGCCTTCAACGAGATGGATTGACATGGTGGCTGTGATGATGGGCTCAAATATAGCAGGGATCATGGAGCTGGCGTGGGATCGGGCAGTGTTTCCTTCTGCTGTGCACGGGGTTGCTATGAGTTAGAAATGACTCGATGCATCTAACAACAACAACAACAACAATAACTATTAACAAAAAGATTGGTGGTTCAAACAGCCAGTGGCTCTGTGGGAGAAAGACGCAGCTACGTGCTCCTGTAAAGATTATAGCTTAGAAAATTCTATGGGGCAATTCTGTTCAATCACATAAGGTTTCTATGAGGTGGAATTTACTTGCGAGCATGTAACAACAGCAACCTCAACTCCATAGGAGTCTGATCCTCTTATTCCAGTCATACTCCTGATCCCTTTTACTGGCACAAGCAAAAGATTCCAGAGCTGAATTGGGTCAGAATCTCATCGGGAGATTCTCATCAGCTTGGAGCTGGGCAAATTTGTAGAAAACAAAGTCTTTTCAAAATTTGCAACTGTATTAAATTCTCTAGTGCTCCCATAACAGAAATACCACAAGTAGATGGCTTTAAGAAACAGCATTTATTCTCTTACAGTTTTAGGAGGCTAGAAGTCCAAATTCAGAGTGCTGGCTCTCAGGGCTGGGTGAAGGTCCCTTGACCTTGGGCTTCAACTCTGCCTCCTCTTCTAGGCCTACTGGAGCTGGAGTCATCTCCTTACACAGGCATCTAGCTGCTGGCTGCAGAGGCTGACAAATCAAGTCAGCAGATAAAATGGGATAAACCCAAGATCGGTAGGCAACATAGCAGGCCACTCATTTAAGTCCAGGAACAGTCTCAAGATTAACAGATAACATGGCAGACCACTGGTTCAAGTCCAAGAACTATAGATGAAGACTCAGCCAAATGCAGTGTCCAGATGTGCCCAGAAGCTCCCGACCTTCCTCAAAACTTCTCCATATATACTGGAAGTAGGCCGTACCCTGAAGGCAACTATTTAGCTGCTCACAGCAGATTCCACCATGGAGGTGATTACAATCTCATCATGGGGAATAACTATGTCCAGCTGCCAAGCCACTCAAAACCATAGCCCAGCCAAGCTGATACACAACCTTAACTACCGTAGCATCCATCCATTTTTTTTAAATACGGTATTGGTGGAATGCCCTTGGCATTCCACCTCCTTTCTCAATACCAGTAACCAAAAAACTTGTTGCTGTCGAGTTGATTGTGATTCTCAGCAACCTTATAGGACAGAGTAGAACGGTCCAATAGGATTTCCAAGGCTGTAGTTTTCATGGAAAGAGACTTCCACATCTTTCTCCAAGGGAGTGGCTAGTGGGTTGGAACTGCTTACCTTTCAGTTAGCAGCCGAGAGCTTAACCAGTATGCCACTATCATTCCTCTGAATATCAATAAAACTCACTGCCATTGAGTCAATTCTGACTCATAGGGACTTTATAGGACAGAATAAAACTGCCACTGAGGGTTTCCAAGGCAGTACATCTTTATGGAAGCAGACTTCCTCATCTTTCTCCCATGGAGTGGCTGGTGGGTTCGAATCAACGACCTTTTGGTTAGCAGCTGAATGCCTTAACCACAGTGTAACCAGAGTACCTTTCTGAATATGAATAGGAGTGCTTAAAGAAAACAAGGCATACTCTTCCTTTTATTGTTTTCCTTCAACTTACTTTTAATTTATGATATTTCATGACTTTTGCATATCTTTGTAAGATCTCTTAAGTCCTATTAAATTGAGGAAAGGCTATAAATAACTAAAATCAAAAAACGATTCACACTAAGTTAAAGTCCCTTTTCTAAGTTCATGTTTTCCACTGGTGAAGCATATCAAAGTCAAATATGGAATTTTTAATAAGAAATTAGGTGATAAACCCCAAGTCAGACCTGTTGAGTCATTCTATAGAGAATATTTTTCTGGAATGTAGCACAGCCATAAATGCAGGACTGTTTCCACCATGAACTTTCTCATTCCAGTCTCCATTTAATCTTGGCTTTTGTGACTGCCATTGACAGTATAGGATGAGTCTATTTATATAGTTTACATGGAATTTAAGATTCATAGTTGAAGAATTAAAATTGTTGAAAGAGTTAAGCCAAATCTTGGTAATCTGTCAAAGCTAGCCTTTTAAGCCCATGGTAACTTGTTGAGTTTGAATGTTGTTTCTCATGCATCTTTATAACTCAATATAAGCCTATCAGTAATTTTTAACTCAGTACTTTGTTAGTAGTGAACACATTGAAATAACTGACTTTCATTTTTATGTTAACTTCAGTACAGATTTTCCATTGTAAATAGAGGCAAATTCATTACTTTTCTGCCTGCTTAATACTTGGTGTGCATATCAAAGAATTTACAAAGGCTTTTAAATCCTTAGGGATCTCTGATGGTGCAGTGGTTAAAGCATTTGGCTACTGACCATAAGGTGGTATGTTTGAAAGGTGGTATGGTACCAGCTGCTCCATGAGAGAAAGGTGAGGCAGTCTGCTTCTATAAAGATTTACAGCCTTGGAAACCCTATGGAGCAGTTCTACTCTGAGTCAGAATCAACTCATTTGCACTGGTTTTGGATTTTGAGTTTAAACTATTGGATAAAATTGTCTGGAAACATTTAACTTTTATTTGCTAAAACAAAAATTAAACTCACTACCAGTGAGTTGATTCTGACTGATAGGGAACCCATTGGGTTTCCAAGGCTATAAATCTTTATGGAAGCAGACTGCTTCATCTTTCTTCTGCAGACTGGCTGGTAGGTTTGAACCACTGACCTTTTTGGTTAGCAACCAAATGCCTTAACTACTATCAGAGCGCCAAGTGAAATGTACCTGAAATTGATAACAGAAAAGAAGCTATCATCTTCAACAATAACACATGTAATAAAAATATATCCATATTATAGGCCCCCACATTTTTTTTAGTCGATGACTTTTTATATTGCTATAACTATGAATAGTTTGCTTAAATCTGCTACACTATTTTAGTGCTTGCACATTCTGTATGTGCTTTAAAAATTTGCTTGTTAAGTGCCATGCTATTGTTTGACAATTCCTGTACCTCATCTGATGACTGTCCCACTCAGTTTCCTCCATTATTACCCTTCTTTAAATATAATGAGTCATTGGGATGGTCCCTACCATGGCTTTTCAGAAGTCATCAACAGCACATTATTGATAAGCATCTCCATGCCCCTGCCTTGAGTTTTGTGTGGCCTCGAATTATTCTTTTTTTTTTTTTTTTTTTAATTTTTTATTGTGCTTTGGGTGCAAATTTGCATAGCAAACTTGTTTTACATTCAACAGTTCTTGCACATCTGACTTCACAGCCCCAATCACCATCCCTAATTGTAAAAAACTCTCCTCCCCTCTCTCCCCTTTAACCACACCTCCCTGGGCCCTTTTCTTCCTTGCCTTCCTGTCTGTCCAGCTTTCTGTCTATGTGAGTGCTACCCCTCTGGTTTCTCCTGGCTGATTGATCCAAGGGGTGCATCTCCCTAGAGGAAGTGGGTGCATCAACCTAGGGTATATGTTCTGTATATAGGTCTTTCTACTGTTGGGCTGAGAGCCAATCCATGTAAATGAGTCCCTTTCTAAGCCTGAAGGGTAACCTTGGACCATAGTCTCAGGGGTTCCACCAGTCTCACTCCGAACAGCAATTTTGGTTATTTTTGTGTTTTTGAATTTTGTTCCACATTTTTCCTCCCACTCTATGTGGGATCTCCAGATTTGATCCCTTTACAAGCTGTTGGCATTGGTAGCTAGGCACCATCTAGTTCTTCTGGTCATGGAGGCAGAAATCCTCATGGTCCATCTTATTTTTGGGTTAATTGTTACCAGATGAGTTTGATCTTCACTCTTCTTTGCTCTGGAGGAGAGGAGACCAACAGTTGCATCTTAGATGGCTGCTTGTAAGCTTTTAAGACCTCAGTCACTACTCACCAAATTAGGTTGTAGAACAAAATTTTTAGGAACTATGTGTGCCAGTTGAGCATGATATCCCCTGAGACTCTGGTCTTGAGCCACCAGGCCTGAAACTTGCCCTTGAACAAAGAGTAGTTAAAGCAAATAGAAGAAATGACAAGATAAAGAGCTGAGCAGAAGATTACAAACAGTAGTTTGAGATGACCCAGTCATTTATTATACTGAAATGTGCAAAGACCTGGAGTTAGAAAACCAAAAGGGAAGAACACGTTCAGCATTTCTCAAGCTGAAATACCTGAAGAAAAAATTCAAGCCTTGAGTTGCAGTATTGAAAGATTCTATGGACAAGAAACATCAAAAGAAGATGGAAGGAATATACAAAGTCACTGCACCAAAAAGAATTGGTCAATGTTCATCCAATTCATGAGGTGGCATCTGATCAAGGACCAATGCTATTGAAGGAAGAAGTCAAAGCTGAATAGCTCCAGGAATTGATGGAATACCCATTGAAATGTTTCAACAAATGGATGCTGCACTGGAGGTATTCACTTGTCTATGCCAAGAAATTTGGAAGACAGCTGCCTGGCCAACTGACTGGAAAAGATCTGTATTTCTACCCATTCCAAAGAAAGGTGATCCTACAGAATGTGGAAATTATCGAATAATATCATTAATACCACATACAGGTAAAATTTTGCTGAAGATAATTCAAAAATGGTTGCAGCAGTATATTGACAGAGAACTTCCAGAAATGCAAGCTGGATTCAGAAGAGGATGTGGAATGAGGAATATCATTGCTGATGTCAGATCATGGCTGAAAGCAAAGAATACCAGAAAAATGTTTACTTGTGTTTTATTGACTATGCAAAAGCATTTGAGTCTGTGGATCATAACAAGTTACAGATAACATTGAGAAGAAGGGGAATTCCAGAACACTTGATTTTGCTGATCAGGAACTGGTACACAGACCAGGAGGCTGTCATTTGAACAGAACAAGGGAATACTGCATGATTTAAAATCAAGAAGGGAGTGCATCAGACTTGTATTCTTTCACCATACTTATTCAGTCTGTATGCTGAGCATATAATCTGAGAAACTGGATTATATGAAGAAGAACATGGCATCAGGATTGGAGGAAGACTCATTAACTACCTGCAATGTGCAGACAATACAACTTTGCGTACTGAAAGTGAGGATGATTTGAAACACATATTGATGAAGATTAATGACTTCAGTCTGCAGTATGGATCACATCTCAACAAAAAGAAAACAAAAATCCTGACAGTGAGACCAATAAGCAGCATCACAATAAATGGAGAAAAGATTGAAGTTGTTAGATTTCATATTACTTGGTTCCACAATCAACTCCAATGGAAGCAGCAGTCAGGACATTAGTCAACATATTGCACTGGGCAAATCTACTGCAAAAGACCTCTTTAAAGTGCTGAAGAGCAAAGATGTCTCCTTGAAGTCTAAGGTGTGCCTAACTCAAGCCGTGGTATTTTCAATCATCCCATATGCATGTGAGACTGGACAGTGATCAAGGAAGAGTGAAGAGGAGTTGATGCTTTTGAGTTGTGGTGTTGGTGAAGAATACTCAAAGTACCATGGAGTGCCAAAAGAGCTAACAAATCTGTCTTGGAAGAATTGCAGACAGAATTCTCCATGGAAGAGAGAATGGCCAGAATTCGTCTCATCTACTTTGGTCATGTTGTCAGAATGGAGCATTCTCTGGAGAAGGATATCATGCTTGGTAAAGTGGAGGGTCAACAAAAAAGGGGAAGGCCCTCAACGAGATGGATTAACACAATGGCTGCAACGATGGCCTCTGGTGTAGCAAAGATTGTGATGATCGCACAGGACTGTGCAGTGTTTTGTTCTGCTGTACATAGGGTCGCTATGAGTTGGAGCCGACTTGACAACACCTAACAACAACAATAATTTGTTAAAGAGGCTATCTTTCCCCCATTTAATAGGTTTTGGTCCTTTGTCAAAAGATCAGCTGTACATAGATGGGTGGGTCTTTTTCTGAGTTTTTTATTCTACTCTGTTGGTCTATCTCTGTCATTGCACAAATACCACACTGTTGTGACTACTGTGGCTGTATAGTAGGTTTTGAGGTCCTGGAGACCTCCTACTTTGTTTTTCTTCTTCAGCAGTGCTTTGCTTATCTGAGGCCTGTTTTCTTTCTATATGAAATTAGTGATTGATTTTTCCATGTCCTTAAAAAACGCTGATGGAATCTGGATTGAAATTGCATGGAATGTGTAGATTGCTTTGGGTATTATTGACATTTTGACAATACTCAGTATTCCTATCCATGAACAAGGCATGCTATTCCATCTATGTAGATCCCTTTTAGTTTCTTGTAGTAGTGTTTTGTAGTTTTCTTTGTATAGATCTTTTGTGTCCCTGGTAAGATATATTCCTAAGTATTTTATCTTTTTAGTAGCTATTATAAATGATATTGTTTTCCTAATTTCTTTTTCAGAGGTCTCTTTGTTGATATAGAGGAATCCAACTGATTTTTGTATATTGACTTTGTATCATGCCACTTTGCTGAATGTTTCTATTAGTTCTAGTAATTTTTTTGCTGTGTCTCTTGGGTTTTCTATGTAGTGATTCCTTCTTGGGTTTCCGAGGTGGTATCACTACAGAAGTATATTGCCCAATCTTCTTTCCTAAGAGTGGCTGGTAGGTTTTAACCACCAGCCTTCTGGTTAACAGTCAGATGTCTTAGGCACTATGCCACCAGAGCTCCTGTATAAGATCATGTCATCTGCAAATAGAGATAGCTTTACTTGTTCTTTGCCAATTTGGATGCATTTTACTTCTCTTTCTTGCTTTATTGCCTTGTCTAGGACTTCCAATTCAATATTGAATAGAAATGTGGCCTCGGATTCTTAAAAGCATAGTCTGCACATTCTGGTCCCTGAAGGAGTAAAACTGGTTGAGTTGAATTCAGTTGAAATTGGGTGGGGATTACTGCCATCATCTGTGTAGATACCAAATGAACATTTTATTTTTTTAATTACTTTTTAAAAATTTTATTGTGCTTTGCGTGTGAATTTATAGTGGAAAATTTGTTTTTCATTTAACAGTTTGTGTACATTTGATTTCTTGCCTTAATTACCATCCCCAACAATAACAAACTCTACTCCTCGCCCATTCCTGTGACTACCCCCTTCTTGTGACCTTTTAAACAACAACTGAACATTTTAAAAGAGGGGCAAATTACTATATGTAAAGGAGGGAAGGAAAAGCAAAACAAAACAAAACAAAAACCCTCACTCTTAGTATATTGTGTGGGAGAATAATAGGAAAAAACCTCAAGTGACCAAAAACCTTTCTACGTATCTTTCTCTTTGGCGTATCAGAGAGGGTGACTTTCTAGTTCTTGTATGGAGTGTTGCTTGTATCAGAGAAAATGACTGCCTCGTGGTTGTGTGGAATGTTGTGATCAGAAAATGCTACAAAGCTAAACAGGCTATAGTTGTTAAAAATTAATTCTTGTGTTTTCTTTGGGGTTTGTGGGGATTGACTTTAGGATATGACAGCACGGGATCTACTACAGCAGAGATACACACTCCCAAATGGAGACACTGCCTGGCGGTCCTCATCCCTTGTGAATGCTGCACTGGAAGGAAAACTTGTCCTCTTGGATGGCATTCACCGGGTCAACACGGGCACACTTGCTGTACTGCAAAGGTTTGGACGAGTTACCAAAAATTCTGACTTAAACAGTAGACCTGTAACTCTCTCAATATCTTTTTTGTTTAAAGTTGGTTACATAGATGCTGAAATTCATAATTTTATATCCAAGAAGAATGGTAGTTTTATTTTATTATTATAAACACAGTGCAATAAAACTTTGAATAATGGTTGTTTTGGGAAAAGTCACTGCCAATGCAAAGTTTTGTGTGAAAGAGCTCAGAATTAAATTTTTTGTAGTAATTTTGAAAGACTATATGCACTGATTATAGCAAAAAGCACACAACTGAAATTTATACAGTTGGTCAGAGTCCCAGCTTTAATGCTATAAACTCCTTATAAATCATGGATCTGTGTTACTGGTTGTTCCTGTTGAAGTTTTTTTTTTTTTTTTGGTGCAAGAGAGAAAATATATTTATGTGGATAAAATGTATGATAGCTGCCTGACTATATTTTATATAGACTAAAAAAAAAAAAAAACCTCACTTTGTAATTACAAACTTGAACATTTATATCACTATCATTATCTTATTTCATTTCAGGTGGGAAAAGATATTCACATGTTCCTAACTAACTTCTCTAAAATTTAATGTTAAGGGAAGACCCTTCTTGGGAAAATAGTCCCATCTTGTGTTATACTGATAATTTTTTGTTATGTGTGGTTCTATAACTTGTAGATATTTGATTTTTAACTTTGACTTACCTGGAAGGATCACCTGAGTAGAATAAAACCAACTAACTAATGAAAATTTTTTGCCCTTGACAGTATAGATACCAAGTGTAATTGAAGATTCCAAATGCTTTGTGTTAATCCTGATTATATTTGAGAGCATTTAAAAATAATCATAAACTTTCAGTGATTTACCATAAATATTCCATAACTCACTAACTCACTGCTTTAGAGTTGATTCAGTGACTCATAGTGACCCCTCCTTGGGTTTCTGAGGTGGTATCTCTATGGAAGTAGGTGGATTTGAACCGCTAGCCTTCTGGTTAGCAATCAAATGCCTTAGGCAAGATGCCACCGGAGCTCCCAAATATTCCATAGACTTGTATTATTTTTATCTCCCAAATAGACAAATCCAGACATAAAGCAAAATTATATGTATGTGTGTGTGTGTGTGTATATATATGTGTGTGTGTATATGTGTGCATATATGTATATGTAGATATACGTATATGTATATTTTTAGCCTGTTGTGGTTTGGGTAAAAGTTTACATTGCAAATTAGTTTTGAATTCAACAATTTATACACATTTTGTTTCATGACATTTAGTGCAATTCCTGCAATGTAATAACTCTCTTCCTACTTTCTCCCTGTGTTCCTATTTCCGTTTGTCCTTTTTCCGGGCCTTTCCAGCTTTTGCAACTTTGTTTTTGGGCAAGTGCTGCGCTTTTGGTCTCATATGGTTGATTGTTGTAAAGACTCCTCATCCTTGGTGTTACTGTTCACTTTCTAGGCCTGTCTGTTGTTCACCTGAAAGATGGGTCATGGGGGTGAGTTCATTTCCAGGCTTGAAGGGTGTCTAAGGGCCATAGTCTCAGGGTTCCCACTAGTTTCTATCAGATCAGTAAGTCTGGTCTTTTTTATGATGTTGAGTTTTGTTTTGTTCCACATGTTTCTTCCATTCTGTCTAGGACCTTATGTTGTGATGCTGATCAGAATAATCTGTAGTGGTAGCTGGGCCCAATCTAGTTCTGATCTCAGGGTAGTGGAGGCTGAGGTTTGAGTGGTTCAATAGCCTTTGGACTAATTAAAGCAAAAGGATATTTATACCCCTCCCCCTAACTTTTTACTGGCTTTCTCTTGCCAATTTAGCCAAGGAGTAGAACAGGAGCAGCTACCAGTCTACTTACTCTGAGCTAGGCATTGTGCTGAGCCAGTGGTTCTTAGACTCTCAACCTTACTGGAGTGGAGATTAAAATATACTGATGCCTGCGTTCCACCTCCATAAATTCTAATATAAGTGGTCCAGGTTGATGGCTGAGCATTGGCAATTTTAAATACTTCCCAGGAGATTCTAGGTACAGTCAAGATTAAGAACATCTATATTAAGCATCTGCCTTAAATTAGCTGTTTCATTTCTGCAAGTTGATATTACACTCACTTTGTAAAAAGATAAAAGTTAAGAGAGAAAGAACAACTTTCCCCTTTCCTCAGTCAATAGTAAGTTGTAGAGCTGGATTTGAACCCAGACTTGACTGACCCCACTGCCCATGCTCTTAACCTCTGCATTGAACAATTTTCCCTCAGTGCTGGTGGAATGAGCATCGTGTGGTACAATTCTAACATGGGCGTCTTGAGACTTAGTGGTTGGTGTAAGATCCAGAACAGTGCTTTTCTCAACCTTTGCAACATCTGGACATTTGTCTTTGATGTGGGTTGGTTCGTCACCATCAGAGTTGGTGTATGAAATAGCATTGTAGTTATTTTATTATAAAGATTTTTGAAATCTTATCATCTCAAAGATGGAAATATCTTGATAATACTATCCCTTAAAGAGTTACATTAGACCAAAGAGAATATGTGCCAACTGATCTGTTCCTTAGTATGCACTTCTTGGTTATCCTCAGTCACTCCTTCAACTATTTCTTTTCATCTCCCTCCTCCTCCTTTCCTTTCCTAGTGCCTCCTGTCTATCTGCTTCTAGTGTTCATGACTAGTACCTTCCAGTAAAGTAACCCAACAGTTTTGCCAAGTATGATAACAGCACTAGCCAACCTGGAATTTCAAAAGGTCTGTCTAACAAAATTGATGGACTCAATTGCCAGCAATAATGTTGTTGTTTGTTAGTTGCCATTGACTTAGTTCCAACTTACAGTGACCCTGTGTCCAACAGAACAAAACGCTGCCCGGTCCTGTGCCATCCTCAGTCTTTGCCATGCTTGAGCCCATTGTTGCAGTCACTGTGTCACTGTGTCACGGGCCAGCCATAAGAGATGTGACAAAAATGCTGACGGACTTATTCTATCTATAAGAACTTCAGTGTTCAAATCTGATATATTTGTTTCCTGACTTTTCCTCTTACCTCATTAGGTTAATCCATGATCGAGAGTTGAGCCTCTATGATGGCTCTAGGCTGCTGAGAGCAGACAGGTATATACGTTTAAAAGAGGAGCTGCAGATGTCTGATGAACAACTACGGAAGAGGTAATCTTGGGTATACTACTCTTATCTGATTATTAAGTGTACCTTCTTTTTATGATTTTTCTATACCTAAGGTCAGACCTAGATAACTTCAAGCAATTTAATAATTTGTTATAATGGTCATGCTGATAATCTGGCATTTCTTAAAGCTTGGGATTGCTGTCCAAGATGTACTTTGAACTTTTACCCTTACTTTTAAATGAGTTTTCTGGCATTGAGAAGAACATTAATTTTCAGAAGGCGAGCCCTGCTTTGTTGGCCTAGCAATTCAGTTTTGACTCCGAACTTCATATTCCCTAGGCAAAAACTGAGCCCACCCTCCTTAGATGTCATCCATTATTATTGGGATGTATCACCTGATGCTGCATTACCCTTTATAGCTGATTTAAATATGACAATCAAATAGAGTGTGTGATTGGATCTTGGATCAGGAAACAAAATGAAAGCACCTTTAAAAGACACTTTGGGGACAATTGGGAAAGTTTATGGACTGCATATATTATATTGTGTTATTAAATTAGCATTAATTTTTAAGTACCCTAATGATATTGTATATATGAATGAAAATATTCTTATTCTTAGGAGATACATGCTAAGGTATATAAGGGATAGAGTAAGAAGAAGTCTATAGCTTACTTCCAAATGATTTAGGAAAAAAAGATGTACGTAGGTATATATGTGTCTCTATACAAATGCTTCCCTCCCCACATACATATTTGGAGTTCAGGGTAGGGTAGGAGATAGAAAAAGTGAGAAAGAACAAAAATGTGGTAAAATCATAACAGTTGGTAAAACTGAGATGAAGTCTACATGAATGTTCATTATTCTCTTCTTTAAAATTTTTAATAAGTTTGAAATTGTTCAAAATAAAGAGTTTGAATGGAAAATATTCCTTTCACCTGCATACTATACTTTCCCTTAGAGGAGTTTTAACAAATGTAATTTATTTTTGGTCTCATTACATTTCTATGGACATTTTAACACAGTTAGAGATTGGTACCTTGGGGAAATCCTAGTCACTTAATCTGACCTATTTAATTGATGCTATCCCTTTCAAGGGCTTTCTGCCAAATTTAAAACTTAAAATCCTACAAAAGTATATCTCATATTATATGTTTTTTTTCATTTTTGTTTTTTCAGCAGAGTTTTGTTTGAACTTTTTATTGGAGTTTTTTCATAGGGGAAAAAAGTTACAGTCCTTAGTATGCCTGTGTAAGTTATTAAAAAATTCATTTGATTACGCAGGTGCTTATGCTTGTGAGGTGTACATTATCAGACTCCTTGAATCCAGGGAATAGTCCGCTTGAGTGTTAAACCAAATAAAACCAAACTCACTGCCACTGAGTAAATTCCAACTCATGGCAACTACCATCGGGTTACGAAGGCTGTAAATCTTTACGGAAGTATATTGCCTTATCTTCCTCCCATGGAGCAGCTGCTGGGTTTGAACTGCCTACGTTTTGGTTAGCAGCCCAATGCCATAAACACAGTGCCACGAGAGCTCGTTAGTTGAGTGTTAGGGAGAGGAGTTATAAAAATCTCTCATACTTTCAGTGTATAGCATTCAGCATTTGCACGTTATTTGCACGTGAATCACTCGTCAGTGAACAGTTTTTGTATTGGAGATGAATCTAAGCAGTTGGGCAGTAGCTCTCAACAAGACTCCCTGTCAGTTTCCCTTCGGACAGTGCAAGCATTGCACTCTCAGCCAATTGCCCAGGATGACAACCCTCTTGTATATAAAGTACCGAAGTTCTCCCTAATGGTTACAGGCAGTTTTACAAATGAAAACACTTTGAGCAAGAGAGTGGCCCTGAGCATTATGTTCAGGAATTGGTTCAGAGTGGCCAGTAATACTTCCTTCTCAAAGTTTTCCATCATCATCACTTTTGATTTGTGTTTTTCCCATTAGTATAAACCAGGCTCAGCTCTATCTCCAGAGGTCACTCTGCGTGGAGAGAGAGCAGATCATAGCAATGCTTATTTTCCTTCCTTTTAATTGTTGTTTGAATTTTAACTATGTTATATATGCAAGAAATTTTAGAGCCAGAAAAATATAGTCCCCTGTTACCTGTTCTGTGACACTCTCCCACTCTCTGTTTGTAGCTGTTTCTTTGATTTTTATCTCCATGTCACTAAGTAATATACTTTCATTGAAATCCTTTTATGTACTTTTTAGTGGTAGGCATTATCTGTTGATTTCTTATAGAAAATTAAGATTTAGCTTTCTTTCATCATCCCACGACCCATGTATACTTGCCATCCCTCATTCTCCCTAAGTAGTTATATACAGGTAGTCCCTGATTTACGATGGGGTTCTGTTCTGACAGCTCCATCCTAAGTTAGTTCTGACGTAAATGGAATACCTCTTTTTTCAGTATTCATAGCCTGCTGTGAAAACACTGCTGGATGGCAGTGCTTTGAGCACTAAATCATAACATTGAACATATACAAGTGAACATCTGAGGATGCTAATATCAATAAATGAGGCACTGGTATTTGTATGTAGTACATATTACTAAGGAGGTCTGGTAGCATAGTGCCTTAGGCATTTAACTGCTAACCAAAAGGTTGGCAGTTCAAAACCACCAGCCCCTCCTTGGAAGGAAGGTTGAGCAATCTACTTCCTTAGTGATACTGCCTCGGAAACTCAAGGAGAGGTCACTATTAGTCGGATCCGACTCGACAGCACATAACAACAACATATTACTAATGATAAGATGTACAAAAGCAAATATAAAAAACAGACGGTCATTACTGCAGTTCATCATAACTTGAATATGTCCTAAGTTGGAAACTACCTGTAATAGTTTTGCTTACTTTATTCAATATTTATATTATTAAGAGAGTGTAAGGACTATCCATAGTCCAGCCCCTTAGTATACTTTAGTCCTTTTCCCTTTATTTCATAATGTTTTGTTTTACCTAAAGTTAATAGTTGCTTACATATAAAGAGAGACATGTATGTATGTAAGTAATTATGATGCAGCTTTTAAATGTTGGAATAAAAAACAAACAGCAAAAACCAAACTCATCATTGTCAAGTCAGTTCCACTTCATGGCCAGCCCAGTTGTTACAGAATAGAACTGAACGCCATGGGGCTTTCTTGGCTGTAATCCTTGTGGAAGCAGATTACCAGGCCTTTCTTCCAGGGTGCTGCTGGTTGGGTTGCACTGCCAACCTTTTGGTTAGTAGCTAAGCATGAACCGTTTGTACCACACAGGGACAAGTGTTAAAATAGAGATCTGTAAAAAGAGCTGTGTGAATATAGAGGAGGAAATGATCATTTTCTATGTATTTATCACTTTTTCATTCTAAACCCTTCACTTGTTGTCTAACTCCTCTCTCATCACATTCAAACCCATCAGGTGTTCTAGCAGTTTCTTTTTCCATGGTGGATTCTGACAATACCTAATCTGAACTGGTTGTTCTTTATACCTATAGCTCATACGTCATCCTGTAGCTCTCCCCCTCTCCCCCCCTTCCCTCATTTTCTCTAGTCTTTCTACAACTTTCATTATTTAGATATTGAACCTCCTGGACTGAATCTCTAAATTCCTTTTCTGTTCTCTCTTATGTTCTGTCAATATTCTGGGACTTAACTGACTCTTCAGAGACAAGATATTCTACTAATTGATTCTCCTATATTATGTAAAATGTTTCTACCGTTTGATAACCCAATTCCTTTCCTCATCATTGTTCACACTATTTTCTTATGATTGGGAACAGTTATTTTATCTTTATTTTGTTGTTAAGCATCATCATGTTATTGATTCTGCTTCATTCTAATGATATGGATGATTGCTAAGTTTCTTTACCTTTTCCTGGTTAATCTTCATTTAATTTTGTAACCCATTTTTTTTTTCCTTTCTGAAAATAGGTATGTTCTCTTTCAGGTCATAAAACAGGGCTATAATAGGTTAAATGGTTAAATTCTTCTTTTAAGTGAGTTGGAAGTATTCCTTGCATGGCCATGTTTATTGGATAAAGAGCTGGTAGCTTGGCTAAAAAGACATAACACATCATAAAAAGCAGGAAATTTATACTCAGTGAGGAAGTTAATTTATTTCATAGGTTGTTCTTGTAAGTAATATGACCTGTTATCTAACATTTTAAAAAATACTCATTGCCATCTAGTTGGATCTGACTCATAACAAACCCTCCTTGGGTTTCAGAGGCGGTATCACTAAAGAGGTGGATTGCCCAACCTTCCTTCTCAGGAGTGGCTGGTGGGTTTGAATGGCCAACCTTCTGGTTATCAGTCAAATGCCTTAGGCACTATGCCACCAGAGCTCCTTTGTCTAATGTTAGTTTATCCTAATTATGTCCTTATGCAATATATCACTCTTGGCATTAGGATTTGAACTACAAACTAGAAACTCATGACCCAAATTTTTCTCTCTTCATTTCTGTACCTTATAGCACTGAAGTTCAAAGTGATTATTATTTCTGACAGTCTTTCAACAAACTCAGCTATTAATAATTTTTTCTTGTGGGAGTTTTGGGGATAGATTAGAAAGGTCAATGGTAGAATGACAGAGAAAGTTTTTTTAGGAGGAGGGATTTAGGGAGGCAGGTTAAGGAGGTACTTGGGGAAGGACTGTGAATCAGTTGTAGCTATCTAGCAGGAAGACTAGCTTCTAAAGTTTTGTAGAACAAAATCTTCTACCTCTAGAGAATGAGGGTTCCAAGACCAACTTCTGCTTATCTATAGAGTAATACATCCTGAGAGCTGACTTTAAAGCTCTTGTTCAAACTACAGCAACTAGATGATAGATAGATACGGCGACTAGATGCTTTTATTGAACTCGGATGTCATGATGATAATCCATGGAGTCCATCACATAGTGTATTAGGCTCCTAGGGTGCTGTAACAAAATGCCAGAAACTGAGTAGCTGATAAGAACAGAAATGTATTGTCTCATAGTTCTGGAGACTAGAAGTGCAAATTCAGAGTGTTAGCATGGCCATGTTCTTGTGGAAGTTTCTAGGGGAAGATCCTTTCTTGCCTCTTTGATCTTCTAGTAGCCCCAGGTGTTCCTTGGCTTATAGATGCATCTTCACATGGCCGTCTTTCCTCTGTCTCTTTCTGTGACTTCCCCTCATTTAGATTAGATTAGGGCTACTCTATTCCATTATGACTTGATGTTAACTGATAACATCTTCAAAGACCTTATTTCCAAACAAGGTTACTGCATTAATAATAATCAACACAAGACCAATCCCCAGAATGTGGAGATTATTCACATTCCTACATTCCTACTTCTCCATCTCTGACAATAGCCACACATATGGCATTTCCTCTCTCTCTTATCCTAATCATCTATAGTTAGGTTTTTATAAAATAACTGCCTGCACATCCTTCTTCTGTCCTCCAACCACCTAAGGCTAGACTCTTCACAAGTTAGAACTCTGTCCTTCTAATCAACTGCCAAATAGGCAAATTCCAGGTCCTGCTGGTTCTCACTGTCCCAGGCAGGTTCAGTAATTCCCTAGAATGACTCATAGAACTCATGGGAAGAGGCATACTCTATATAACCTTTTGGATTTCATAACAGAAGGATATACACAAAGAGATGCACAGACAAGATCTCAGAGGAGTTTTCGACAGGGAGCTTCATAGAGAGAGAGAGGAGCTGTAACAGGAAACACGGTGAGAGATGGGATTGTAGCAATAGCAACAGCAAGAGCAGTGACACAAGACGGCAGGAACCAGGCGGCTGGCACTAGATGGCTGTGGTGGGGTTTGCCTCTCAACAGAGCTAAGAGTTGTTACTCTTGCCCAAGAAGGCCCCCAGCAGAGCCCAGTGGCAGAAAGCCTCCACTGGTGGCAGCTAGGCCCCAGCATGGTGCAACAGCGGAGGGTGTCCTGATTGAGGAACTGTGTCCTGTGTTTTTGCTGTTAACTTCAGGTTGATCCTGATCTCAAGTTCCACCCTGTTACTTTCCTAATAAACCACTTAACTGTAAGTACAGTTGTGAGTTCTGTGAGACATTGTGATGAATTATGGAACCCAGAGATGGGAGGGAATGTCCTGAGGGGAGGGGAAGTAGTTGGTGTTAGAGATGATGGAGTGGGACAGCAGTTTGGAAAAGTTGGACAAATGAGACATCTTTAACCTCCGCCTTACAGGAAACAGCTCTGTTATTCATTAGTGGTGTACTATATGTGAAAAGAGACAGATATGTACATAAATAATTACATTGCAGTGTTTAGACTGTTGTTAGTTGCTGTTGAGTCAATTTTGACTCAGTGCGATCTCATGTGTGTTTAAAAAAACTGCCCCATTGCATTTTCAAGGCCTTTTGGATGCCGCTCAGTCAGTGCTGTCTTTAAGGCACCTCTGAGTGGATTTGAGCTGCCCACCTTTGGCTAGCAGCTGAGTACATAAACATTTGCACTACCCAGGGTCTCAGTGCCGTGGAAGTGCAAGAGCCGGGTGTGACTACATACTGCTCCTTGAAAGCTAGGAAAGGCTTTGGAATACTTTTCTTTTTAAGTTGGCATCTCACAGAGTTTCCTCCTTAGCCTTCTTTTGTCCTTGGTAATATTAGTCACTCATGTCTTTACCTTTCATCTATATACTCACCATTCCTTAAAAGCTCTTTCCAATGTAGTTTTCTGTCTGAGCTCCAAGTAACTACTGGTTTTCTCCCTGTAGGTGTTCCAGAGAAGCTTTGAGCTCATTCTGCCAGACCTGCTTTTCCTCTTGAGCTCCTATGCTTAATAAATGGAACTTTGTACTCTCCACTCACCTATGCTAGAAATTTAAGATGTCTCATCCACAAATTTGATCTCATTCCTCCACTATTTACATCTTCCCATGGCTTCTATTGGCTGCTGGGCTCAGGGCCAATATGAACGCATGCCTGCCTTTCTACCTTCACCTTTTGCCTCTCAGGACCAGCAAGCAAACTTTTACTATTCTTTCCAGGATTATTTCCTTTGTGAGCCTTCTCTGACATCTAGCTAGCCCTTCCAAAGCCCAAAGCAGATTAACAGCTCCTTTTCTTCTAGACCAGTTGGCAAATTTAGAGACCTGTTGTAGATTCGGATAGCAACAGATTTTACATTCCTGTTTGACAGGACTCTTGTAGTTACAAGTAACACAAAACCAATTCAAATTGTTGCAAAAGTGAACTTACTGGCATCGTGAATATTCAAAGGAAGGGCAGGAATGCAGTTGGACTTCAGGAATAACTGGAGCCTTGGCTTGAACAAGGAGCCCTAGTGGTGCCATGGATAAAGCACTTGGCTGCTGACCCAAAGGTCGGCTGTTCGAACCTACCAGCTGCTCTGTGGGAGAAAGATGAGACAGTCTGCTTCCATAAAGATTTACAGCCTTGAAAACACTATGAGTCAGTTCTCTACTCTGTCCTATAGGGTCACGGTGAGTCAGAATATACTCGATGGCAGTAGGTTTGCTTCTTGTTTTTGCTTTGATGGCTTGAATGTTGTTAGGACTCCCTGTCTTGCTTCTGTACTATTTCTTTGTTTCTGATGTCACAGTACCTGGCACAGAGTAGACTACTTAGTAAATGTTTTTGAATGGATGAATAAATACTAACCTAGGATAAGGCTATTAACCTAGTTTTAGATGACTTTCTGAGCTAGCAATGTTTCCTTTCATGATCCCACCAATTAGGAGCACCTTGATGTCGTTTCAAGTGGATAGCTACCTTTTAGTGACAAATCTGTTAGCATAAAATTCTCATAACTAACAGCTGCTAGCAGTGGGCTATCAACCCTTCCAATTTAATAGTATCAAACTCAGCTTCTATGCAATTATATTTGAGTCTTTTGCCAACATTCCTTGTATACCAATTCGTTGCTCAGGTCATTACCTTGATCATTTCCACAGGGCTCTGTGGGCTTTCATGTACTTTGCAAGTTACCACATGCCTAGTATGCCCTTAGGGACAGTTTAAGAAGTGTTAGCTTAAGAAACATTAGAGTTTTTCCTGCTAGTATTGAAAGCATCAAGAATACCATGGACTTGGTGGCTAGAAATAGCATATGGCCATACACACCAGACACTGCTTGTATTTCTCACAGGAAATAAGGACCAAAATAGAACTGTTTCCTTTGATGAGAAAAACTTCTTTAGGGAAAAGGGGAGTTCATATACTATAGTCTGCTGAATGTGTCCCTTCCTGCTGTTGGCCAGAGCATAGATGAGTGAGATGAGAGTTTCTGTGGATTGCTAACAGCTTATTTTGTCAAGAAAGGGCTTCTGGTTATCTCAGGGAAGCAATAAAGATCAGTGGCCTACTCTTAATTGTAATTATATATGCTCAAAGTGTTTCTGCCTTTTTACTGATACTGTATTTTTATTAGTTGCTATAGATCATTGAAATAGTTTTTTTAATAATTTCTCTGTGTTTATTGATCAGCAGTGAACCATAACTGGATATTGGGGCATAATCCTTAGCCAGTTAGATTCTCTAGATCCTATTTACTCTTATTCTTACCTATGGCTGAAGACAATTAGGATCTGAGTGTTCTCTCCTAACTCCCTAGAAGCCCGTGTTTCTTTGCTTCCATATTAGGCCATATAAACTTTTAACAAAATTCGAGATAGATCCAGAAGTTTACTCCCGTATCTTTGATTCTCACAACAAAGAGCCTTAAGTAAATTGTGATTTTCAAAAATAATCCTGAGCGTTTTTATGGTCAAGGTATGGTTTTAAAATCTGTGCCCTGAAAGGTATAATTACTTCTGTGTGTGTACTGGACTTGTCTTTTTGATACAGAGAACACACTGCCTATCACAAATTCATTTGACATAGATTTAGACTAGCAGCTTTCCTGTCAGATGGGAGACTGTTTTGGTTCACTGGTGCTGCTATAATAGAAATAGCACAAGTGGATGTCTTTAACAATCAGAAACTTATTCTCTTATGGTTTAGGAGGCTAGAAGTCTGAGTACATAGGGCTGGTTCTAGGGGCTGGATGGAGGCTCCTTGAACTTGGGCTTCAGCTCAGCCTACTAAGCCCTCTAGAGCAAGCTGGAGGCTTCTCGGAACTCAATGGCTGCAGTGGCTGACAAATTCAAGATTGACAGGCAATATAGCAGATTGTAAGGAGCCCTGGTGGTATGTTGGTAGTGGTGGTATAGTGGTTAAGATATTTGGCTGCTAACCACAGGTTAGTGGTTTGAACCCACCAGCTGCTCTGCAAAAGAAAGATGGAGCAGTCTGCTTCTGTAAAGATTTATAGCTTTGGAAACCCAATGAGGGTCACTAGAGTCAGAATTGACTCAATGGCAGTGAGGTTTTTTTTTTTTTCTTTCTTGGTTTATAGCAGATGGTGGGCTCACAGGCTGTGAAGGCAATAATCCCAAGATTGGCAGGCACCATGGCAGGCCTCTGGTTCAAGTCCAAGAACTGGAGATGATGATGGGCCAAATGCAGGATCCTTTCCATATATTTATATTGGAAGCAAGCCACACCCCAAAGGCAGTTCTGCTTTAACCGATTGATTGCTCATAGCACCTTCCACCATGGAGGTGATTACACCACATCTAGTCTCATCTTGGGTATAACTACATCCAGTTGCCAAGCCACTCAAAATCACAGCCCAGCAAGTTGTCACACAACCTTAACTACTAAAGAGATAATTCTTTTTGGTTCTTATCACTTGCTTTGTTTTTTCTCTGCCACCAAGGTCCTTCAAAAAGTTTCTTGCAGTGACAGTTATCAACAGCATTCATGTACATTTATTTATTTAGCATCTGCTCTCTTCTAAGTATTATACTAGGCCTTGTGTCTTATAAAAATGACTAAAGAATGTGCCTATGCAATTTTTCACATTGCATAGAATGAAAAGGGGAACGTGGGCTGCGTACAGAGCTGCATAACATCGAGGTTCTGAATTGGAATATTAGTATCATAGTATGGAAGGCTAATTATGAAATCCTGTGCCATTCATAATAGATATTTTTATAGAAACCTTCTATATCATTCAAGTTCCTCAATATACAAATTCAATAAAAATATACAATAAAATTCCTTTAAGAAAAAAACAAACTAGAGTTTGACAAAATCTTTCTTTTTCTTTTATATTATATTTGCAATGTTTCCTCCTCTCTCCTCCCACCCCTGGGAACCAACAAAGAAACTTTCCTTCCATATATAAACTTTTCATTGACTTTTTAAAATAATGAATTAATACAATATTTGTCCTTTGATTGACTTATTTCACTCAGCATAATGTCCTACAAATTCATCCATATTCTGTGGTAATTTGCATATTCTACATTATTCTTTAGGGTTGCATAGTATTCCATTGGGTGTATGTACCATAGTTTCATTATCCATTCTTCTGTTGATGGGCACCTAGATTATTTCTATCTTTTTGCTATTGTAAATAGTGATGCTATGAACATGGGTGTGCATATACCTTGTCCTGGTTCTCACTTCTTTAGGATATATACCTACCTAGTAATGGGATTCCTGGATCAAATGGTATTTCTAGATTCCAACTTTTTAAGGAATCAACATACTGCTTGCCACAGTGGTTGTATCATTTTACAGTCTCACCAGCAGTGTGTGAGAGTCCCAATCTCTCTACATCCTTGCCAACATTTGTTATTTTCTGTCTTGTTGAAGTTTGCTACTAGTGCTGGGGAAGGATGGTATCTAATTGTTGTTTTGATTTTCATCTCTCTAATGGCTAATGATCATGAGCATTTCTTCATGTGTTTGTTAGCCGCCTGAATATCCTCCTTGGTGAAGTGTCTCTTCATGTCTTCTGCCCATTTTTATGGATTGTTTGTCTTTTTGTTGTTGGGGTGTTGGAGTTTTCTATAAATTTTAGAGATAAGTCCCTTCTCCGATATGTCATTGCCAAATATTTTTCCCCCAATCTGTAGGTTCTCTTTTCACTCTTTTGAAGAAGTCTTTTGAAGCACATAAAGATTTAATTTTTAGAAGGTCCCATTCATCTAGTTTATCTTCAGCTGTTTGTGCATTTTAGGTTATGCTTGACCGTCTTTGCCATAAATGAGGGCTCCTAAAGTTGCCCCTATTTTCCCTTGAGGAACTCTATAGTTTTGGGTTTCACATTTTAGTGTTTGATCCATCTGGAGTTAGTTTTTGTGTGTGGTATGAGGTAAGAATCTTGTTTCATTTTTCTGCAAATGGATATCCAGTTTTGCCAGCACTGTTTGTTAAAGAGACAGTCTCTTCCCCATGTAATGGATTTCAGCCCTTTGTCAAAAATCAGCAGATCATAGGTCAATGGATCTATTTTTGGGTTCTCAATTCTGTTTCACTGGTCTGTGTGTCTGTTGTTGTACCAATACCAAGCAGTTTTGACTATAGTGGGTATAAGTTTTGAGATCTGGGAGTACTGACACCGCCTATTCTTTTCTTCTTCTTTAATGGTGCTTTACTTATATGAGGTCTCTTTCCTTTCCACATAAGGTTAGTGATTGATTTTTCCATATGCTTAAAGAATGCTGATGGGATATGGATTGGGATTGCATTGAATGTATAGATTGCTTTGGGTGGAATTGACATTTTCACAGTGTTCAATCTTCCTATCCACAAGCATGGTATGTTCTTCCATTTATGTAGATTTCTTATGGTTTCTTGAACTAGTGTTTTATAGTTTTATTTGTACAGGTCTTTTGTGTCCTTAGTGAGATTTATTCCCCATTGTTTTATTTTTCTGGTAGCTATTGTAAATGAAGGAGCTCTGGTAGCATAGTGGCTAAAGCACTTGACTGCTAACCAGAAGGCTGGCAGTTCAAACCCACCAGCCACTCCTCGGAAGGAAGGTTGG
>NW_006921794.1:2307707-2315573 GCF_000298275.1 Orycteropus afer afer
TCAGTCTTCATTGAGAATAATGTTGGCTGTTGGTTTTGGATATATGCCCTTTATTATGTTGAGGAAAGTCCCTTCTATTTCTATTTTGCTGAGAGTTTTTATCAGGAATAAAAAACAAAAAACCAAACACACTGCCATCAAGTTGGATCCAAGTCATAGCCACCCCTCCTTGGGTTTCTGAGGTCATATCACTACAGTAGATTGCCCAACCTTCTTTCCAAGGAGTGCCTGGTGGGTTTGAACCTCCAGTCTTCTGTTTAGCAGTCTATGGGTGTTGGATTTTATCAAATGCCTTTCTGCATCAATTGATACGATCATGTGGTTCTTTTCCTTTGTTTTATTTATGTGGTGGATGATGTTGATGGTTTTTCTAATGTTGAACCATCATTGCTTATGTAATATGAAGCCCACTTGGTCATAATGTATTATTTTTTTAATATGTTGTTGGAGTCTATTGGCCAGGATTTTATTGAAGATTTTTGCATTTATATTCATGAGGGATACTGGTCTGCAGGTTTCCTTTTTAGTGATGTCTTTGCCTGGTTTTGGTATCAAGGTTATGCTTGCTTCATGGAATGAATTTGAGAGAATTTCATCCTTTCTATGTTTTGGAATAGTTTGAGTAGGATTGGTGTCAGTTTTCTGAAGGTTCAGTAGAATTCTCCAGTGAAACCATCTGGACCAGGGCTTTTTTTTATTGGTAATTTTTTTTATGACTTGTTCAATTTCTTCTTTTGTTATGGGTCTGTTCAACTTTCCCACCTCAGTCTGTGTTAGTTTAGGTGAGTAATATATTTCTAGAAATCTGTCCATTTCTTGTAGATTTCCAAATTTGTTGGAGTATAGTCCTTCATAGTATCCTGATAACCTTTTAGTTTCTGTTGGTTCTGTTGTGGTGTTGCCCAATTCGTGGCTTGTCAGTTTTATTAATCTTTTCCAAAAACCAATTACTAGTCTTGTTGTTTTCTATTGTCTTTCTGTTTTCAGTTTCACTTATTTCTGCTCGAATCTTTATTATTTCATTTCTTTTGGTGACTGTAGGCTTTTTTGGTTGTTCTTTTTCCAGGTTTTGGAGATGTTGGGTTAAGGTGTTGATTTTAGCTTTTTCTTCTTTTTTATGTATGTATCTATTGCTGTAAATTGATCTCTGATCACTGCTTTTGCTGTGTTCCAAAGATTTTGGTATGTTGTATTTTCATTCTCATTTGAGTCAAGGAATTTTTTAATTTCATTTTTTATTTCTTTTATTACCCAGTCGTTTTCAAAAAGGGTGTTGTTCAGTTGCCATATGTTTGCTCTTTTTCCATTGATCTTCTTATTGTTGCTTTCTAATTTTATAGCATTGTGATCTGAGAAGATGCTTTGCAGTATTACATTGTGTTTAAATTTATTAAGGCTTGCTTTATGGCCTACCATATGATCTATCCTGGAGAATATTGCCTGTGCACTGAAAAAGAATGTGTATTGTGCTATTGTTGGGTGAAGTTCTCTGTAGATGTCTGCAAGGTCAAGTTGGTGGATTGTATTGTTTAGTTCCTCTGCATCTTTGTTGTGTTTTTTTGCAGTTGTTCTATCTTTCATTGAAAGTGGTGTATTAAAGTCTCCTACTATGACTATGGAGTCATCTATTTGATTTTCAACTGTTTGATTTACGTCTTTTGGGGCTCTTTCACTGGGTCCATAGATATTTATTATGGTTATATCCTCTTGTTTAGTTGATCATGCAGTCATTATATAATGTTCTTCTTTTTTGTCTTATGGTTTATATCTTAAAGTCAATTTGATCAGATATAATATTGCCACCCCTGCTCTTTTGTGGTTGCTTTTTGCTTGATATATCTTTTTCCAACCTTTGATTTTTAGTGTGTTTTTGTCTTTGTCTAAGTTGTGTCTCTTGTAGATAGCATATTGATGGGTTATGTTTTCTTATCCGGTGTGCAACTCTCCGTCCTTTGACTGGTTGTGATGGTTATGTGTTTATGTCAACTTTGCTAGGCCTGGTTGAGTGGCTCGGCAGCTGGATGTAGTATTCCCTATGATGAGACTGGTAATCGACTTCATGGTGGAATCTACTGGGAGCAGCTGAATAGCTGCCTTTGAGTATGTGGTCTGCTTCCTGTATATAAGGAGAAGTTTTGAGAATGGTCTCTAGCCTATGGCATGCTTGGAACCTGCATGTAGCTGTGTCATTTCTCAGCAGCCTGCTATGCTCTGCTGACCTTGGACTTACAATGGACTTAAGTTAATGATCTGCCATGTAGTTTGGTAACATTGGGACTGTGCTTTGTTACTTGTCAACCTTGGGGCTTCTCAGCCTCAGCATCCACAACTGTCTGAGTGAAGAAACGCCTCTAGCTCCGCTGGGCCAGGAGCAGGAGGCAGAGCTGGACCCCAAGGTTGAGGGGCTTCCACTGAGCCCCTAGAGCCTGGCACTTTGAACTTGGACTTAAAGCCTCCAAATTGTAAGAATAAACTCCTGTTTGTTAAGGCCATCCTATTTGTGGTATATTTCTCATCAGAGCAGCACTAGGTAACCAGAACACTGGTGCATTGAATCCCTTGACATTCAGTGTAATTATTGACATTATGAATTGGTTGCTGTCAGTTTGTTATGTTTTTTTTTTTTTTTTTTTTTTGTGGTGTTACTGGTTTCTTTGTTCCATATAATTTTCTGTGCTGAGCTAGTTTTGTTCATGAATCGTGTTATCACTTCCTTTGTTGATGTTGTTTTAGTATTTGGTAAATATTTGTGCTTTTTCCTCTTCTTTGTTTTGATGTAAAGGTTTATCATTTTTCTTTGAGGTTACCTTATGATTTATAATTTTCTTTCCAAGTTTAGAATAGTACGTTTTATCTTGCAACTCTCTTGACTTCCTCACCATTTAGAAGTTCTGTAACTGCACAATTTTTCCCCTCTTTTTATTTTGTAGCTGTCCTCATTTGCATACTTATGTCTCTGGTTCCCTGTTTACAGTCTTGTAGGCTTATTTACTTTGGATACTTCTATTGCTGGGTTGGTTTCTGGATTACGTCATCATGTGTGTTAATGGTTCGTTGTTGTTTGCTGTTGTTGGTTCACTGTCCAAAGAAACCGCTTTAGGATCTCTTGTAAGTTTGGTCTCGTTTTAATAAATTCCTAATTTCATCATCATATTTGAGGGACAGTTTAGCCGAGTATATAATTCTTCATTGGAAATTTTTTTCTTTCAGGGTTTTATATATGTCATCTTATTGTTTTCTTGCCTGCATGGTTTCTGCTGAGAAATCAGAGCTTTTGTCTTATTTGTTGTCCTTTGTAGGTAATGTTTCATTTTTCCCATACTGTTTTCAGGATACTTTCTTTGTCTTTGATTTTGGTGAGTTTAACAATGATATGTCTTGGTGGTTTTCTTGTGGTGTCAATCCTGTTTTGGGTTCATTGGACTTCCTGAATGGATGTATTCTTGTCTTTTATTATGTCAGGGAAATTCTCTTCCAAGAAGTTGTCCACTATTTTCTCTGTGGTTTTATTTGTCTTTTCGTGTTCTGGAATTCCAACGACACATAGGTTATTTCTTTTGATGATATCTTACATGAACCTTAGGCTTTCTTCATTTTGTTTTGATCCTTTTTCTGATTGACCCCTTTCCAAATAAATATTGAAGTATTTGTCTTCAATCTCACTAATTCTGTCTTCCATTGATTCCATTCTACTCCTTTGCCCACTCAATATGATACCTATTTTTGAGAATTTACTATTAATCTTCTGGATTTCTATCTGTAGATATTGTATCATTTCTAATTTTTCATTTATTTTGTCATTTTGTTCTTGTATTGTCTTATAAAATTATTCTAGGTTTTTCTCTGTGTTTTTGTCAATTTTGTGAGTATTTTCCTTGATCTATCTCTCAATCTGTTGAAGGTACCTAAATATAATTCTTCTGAAATCCTTATGTGGGAGTTCCAATGCTGCTTCTTCCTCAGAAATGTGTTCTGAGTCTGTATCCTGATCCATTGTTTCTACTGCTGTATCTTGCTTCTTTGTGTAGCTGTCATGGTCTGTTGTCTCTGAGACATTGTGACATTTTTGTGTTTATATTTAATTGGTGACTGTATGTTGGAGTGATTTGCCCAAGATTTTTGTTTTATTTGGATGTATCTGAGTAAGTGGAGTACTGTGCTCCTCTCTTCACTAGTTGGTAGCACTTATTCAGTCACCACCTGTCTACTTTCCAGTCATCAGCCTCCCATATGTCCTTGCTGTCTTTGCCAAGTGGACCTATTCTTAGTTTCCTGGAATCTAAATGAGAATGCTGTCACTTTAAATATCCAAAATAACCACCCCTTGTAAACATCCAATATGGCTGCGCCTGGCTACTGCTTGTGAACGTTCAAAATGGCTCCACCCTCTAGATGGTCGAAATCCCACAGTTCAGTTTGTCTCCTTCTTTGTTGTTTCCTTTTTTAGCCATCAGCCACCAGCACAGTTGTCCATGCAGCCCTTGGCGAGGTGGGCCAATTTTAAGGTAATTCTTGGGTCCTAACACCACTTTGAAACATTGAGGCTGTCCGTGCTATCAGGATAGCTGGCAGTCCACAGCTCTGTTTATCTCCTTACCTACTCTTTTCATTCAGTTTCTTCTACTAGTTGGTGTTTAATCTACTTCTTTATCCTTCCTTTCAAAGCCAAAGGCTCCAGGATTATCTTTTGTTTCTGTGTCAATTGGTTTCTCTTTTCTTTATTGAAGAGGGTTTGTGTAGCTTATCTGCCTATTCTGTCCTTTTACCATAAGTCCCTCTTTTTCTCATTGTAATAACTTTGTTGAAGTTTAATTGACAAATAATAAACTGTGCATAATTAAAGTATATTATTTGATAAGTTTTGACATTTGTATACACCTGTGAAACTACCACACAATCAAGATAATGACTATATGTATAACTTGCAAAGTACAACCCCTTGGTAATTCCTTTCTCCTGTCCATTTGTGCCTTTTTTTTCTCTATTCTCTGGGAACCATTGATCTGCTTGTGGTAATATAGATAGTTTTGTATAAATGGAATGATACACTAGATACACTTTTGTGTCTGTCTGCTTCTACTCAGTGTAATTATTTTGAGATTCATCCATATTGTTCTATGTATCAGTAATACATTCCATTGAATTGCTGAGAAACATTAGAAAATACTTTACTCTCTAAAAACTTATTTATTCCCACAAAACACTCATTGACCCAATATTTTTTATCTTAAAAAAAAAATTGTATTTTTTCTTCTTAAATATTTGGAGGTGTCTGTAGAAATTAATACCTGTTTATCTGAATGTAAGCCATTTCTTTAGTTTCATTTATGTGTGTGTGTGTGTGTGTGTTATTGTTAAATTCTAGTAAAATAAACCTTAATTTTAAATGTTAATGATGCTGTTTCCAAATTCTCAAGTATTTACTAGTTCTCCAGTCTTTCTGTTGCCTGCTCTCTGTCAGATCACCCTAAAGTATGTGGCAGATCCTCAAGAGTGCTCTGCTGTAACTTCAGACTTAGGAAACCTTTCCATAGGACCCATTTATATGTAAGGCTTTGGAAGATAACCTGGCAAAACAAAAGGTCCTTCTCATCTTATTATTCAATAGCTTGGTGGCTGTTTTTGAAATCAGTATACACTTCTCTGACCAACACATCTGAAACTGTGTCTCAGAAACTGTGCCTTTAAATTTGACCAGCTTACTCAGATGACATGCTAGAGCTAATACCTAGAAGCAAGCCATAGACAATGTTGTCATAGTCAGAGATCTTCACCCTACTCAAATCACTGAGCTCTCTATCACGGTAATTGTTCTTTTTGTTGGTAGCATCTCAAAAACCAGATATCTGGTTTTTGATCTTTTGTTTAAGGTTGTGAATTGAATTTACCCTTTGACTTACCTGTTGGATTTTGGCTTTGTTTATTTTCTGATTTGGTTTCTCTCTCTATCTTGAGTGACAAACTAATCTGTAGCCTAAATCTGTGCAGCCAAACCAGGCCCTGTCTTTTCCACATTCTTCTGAGGATCAGGAATGAATCTGTCAACATCTGGTGCTTGGCCATGGAATAGTTTTATGCTTATAGCACATCACTTGACAGAAGTGGAAAATTGAATAACCACCCCCTTTAGATTTCAAAACTAGCTCTGGTGATACAGTGGTTAAGGCATCCAGCTGCTAAGCAAAAGTCAGTGATTAACACACATCAGCCACTCAGTAGGCGAAAGATGAGGCAATCTGCTTCTGTAAAGATTTACAGCCTTGGAAACCCAATGGGGCAGTTCTACTCTGTTCTGTAGGATCACTGTGAGTCAGAATTGACTCACTGGCAGTGGTTTTGCTTCTTTGGTTTTAGATTTCAGATCACATTTTTGGTGTATAGTTTCTGTTATGTGACTGTCTCATTACTAGAAAATCTGAGGAACTGTGCTAACCTGTGGACTTGCAGACTTTGTCCATTATTGTTATACTCCCCTTTCCTAGAACAATTTCTTTGGACCCATTACTTCATATGCCCTGCCTGTTGTTGCTATTAGGTACCATAGAGTCAGCTCCAACTCATAGTGCCCTTATATACAATAGAATGAAACATCATTGCAGCTATAGTGTCAATCCATCTTATTGAAGGTCTTCCCCCTTTTCACTGATCCTCTGCTTTAGCAAGTATGAAATCCTTCTCCATGAACTGGTCCTTTCTGACAGCATGACCAAAGTATGAGAGATGAAATCTGGCCATTCTTGCTTCTAAGGAGCATTCCTGCAGTATTTCTTCTGGGACAGATTTGCTCATTCTTTAAGCAGTCCATGGTATCTTCAGTATTCTTTGCTAACAACATAAGTCAAATGCATCTATTCTTCTTCTGTCTTCCTTATTCATTGTCTAGCTTTTACATGCATATGAGACTGTTGAAAATACCGTGGCTTAGGTCAGGTGTAACTTAGTCTTCACAGTGATAACTTGGCTGTTTAGTACTTTAAAGAGGTCTTCTGCAGTAGGTTTGCCTAGTCCAACTAAAATGAAATCCCTGACAACTTCAATCTTTTCTGCATTTATCATGATGTTGGTTACTGGTCCAGTTGTTAGGATTTTTGTTTTATGTTGAGGTATAATGCATAGTGAATGTCTTCGATCTTTATCAGTAAGTGCTTCAAGTCATCTTCACTTTCACCAAGCAAGGTTGTGTCATCTGCATATTGCAGGTTGTTAATGAGTCTTCCTTTAATCCTGATGCTGCTTTCTTCTTCATATAGTCCTACTTTTTGCATTATTTGTTCAGCATATAGATTAAATAAGTATTGTGAAAGGATTCGGCCCTGGTGCACACCTCTCCTGATTTTAAAAACCATGAAATATCCTCTTGTTCTGTTTGAATGACTGTCTTTGGTCTATGTACAGATTCCGCATGAGCACAATTAAATTTTCTGGAATTCCTGTTGTTGGCAATGTTATCTATAATTTGTTAAGATCCACACAGTCAAATGCCTTTACATAGTCAATAAAACACAGGTAAAGATCTTTCTGATATTCTGTATTTTCAGTCAAGGTCCATCTGATATCAGCAATGATATCCCTCATTCCCTGCTCTCTTCTGAACATGGCTTGAATTTCTGGCAGTTACCTGTCACTATATTACTGCAACCATTTTTGAATTATTTTCAGCAAAATTTTACTTGTGTGTGATATTAATGATGTTGTTGTTGTTGTTAAGTGCCGTCGAGTCATTTCTGACTCATAGCGACCCCATGCACAGCAGAACGAAACACTGCCCGAGCCCGCGCCAGCCCCACAATCCCTGCTATACTTGAGCCCATCATTGCAGCCACCGTGTCAGTCCATCTCGTTGAAGGCCTCCCCCTCTTTCGTTGA
>NW_006921794.1:2317623-2328589 GCF_000298275.1 Orycteropus afer afer
ATGGAAGAAATGAAAAGGTAAAAGGGCTGAACAGAAGATTTCAAAGAGCAGCTCGAGTAGACAAAGCCAATTACTATAATGAAAGATATTAATGATATTGTTCCATAATTTCCACATTCTGTTGGATCACCTTTGTTTGGGATGGGCACAAATATGTATGTCTTCCAGGTCGGTTGGCCAGGTAGCTGTCTTCCAAACTTCTTGGCATAAACAAGTAAGCACCTTCAGCACTGCATCTGTTTGTTGAAATATGTCAATGGGTATTCAATCAATTCCTGGAGCCTTGTTTTCACCAGTTTCTTCAGTGTGGCATCAAAGGACTTCTTCCTTCAATACCATTTGTTATTGATTATATGCAACCTCCTAAAATGGTTGACTCTTGACCAATTGTTTTCTTTTCTTTTTTTTTTTTTTTTACAATGACTCTGTTTATTCCTTCCATCTTCACATGATGCTTCCTGAATTGTTCAGTATTTTGTCTGTAGAATCCTTCAGTATAGCAACTCAAGGCTTGAATATTTTCTTTAGTTCTTTCAGTTAGAGAAATGGTGAGAGGTTTTTCCCTTTTGGTTTTCTACTTCTAAGTCTTTGCACATTTCATTATAGTCTTTTACTTTCTCTTCTCAAGCTGCCCATAGAAATCTTCTATTCAGCTCTTTTATTTCATAATTTCTTGCATTCCCTTTAGCTACTGTCCATTCAAGAATGAGTTTCGCAGACTCATCTGACATCCATTTTGGCCTTTTCTTCCTTTCCTGTCTTTTTAATGACCTTTTGCCTTCTTCATGTATGATGTTCTTAAAGTCATCCCTCAACTCGTCTGGTCTTCATTCATTAGTCTTCAGTGCATCAGATCTGTGCTTCAAATGGTCTCTAAATTCAGATGGAGTATACTCAAGGTCATATTTTGGTTCTCGTGGACTTGTTTAAATTTCTTCAGCTTCCACTTAAGCTAGCATATGAGCAATTGATGATCTGTTCCACAATCATCTCCTAGTCTTGTACTGTCTGATGTTATTGAGCTTCTCTATTGCCTCTTTCCACAGATGTAGTTGATTGGATTCCTTTGTATTCCATCAGTTAAGGTCCATGTGTACAGTTGCTGTTTATGTTTTTGAAAAAGATATTTGAAACAAATAAGTCAGTGGTCTTGCAAAATTCTGTCATGCGATCCCAGTGTCATTTCTTTTACCAAGGCCTTTTTTCCAACTAATGACAGTACTGCTTTGTTTCTAGCTTTCAAACACCAATCACCAGTAATTGTCAATACATCTCAATTGCATGTTTGGTCAATTTCAGACTGAAGAAATTTGTAAAAATCTTCAGTTTCTTCATCTCTGGCTTTAGTGGTTGGTACATAGATTTGAGTAATAATAGTACTGACTAGTCTTCCTTGTAGGCATATAGATGTTATCCCATTACTGATGGCATTGTACTTTGGGATAGATCTTGAAATGTTCCTTATGGCAGTGAATGGGACACCAACTCAAAAAAACCAAACCCACTTCCGTCAAGTCAATTCCAACTTATAGCGACCCCCATTGGGTTTCTGAGGTGATAAATCTTTATGGAAGTAGATTGCCCAGTCTTGTTTCCACAGAGTGACTGGTGGGTTTAAACCACCAACCTACTGGTTAGCAGTCAGATGCCTTAGGTACTGTGCTACCAGAGCTCCTTGAATGGGACACCATTCCTCTTTAATTTGTCATTCCCAGCATAGTAGACCATATGATTGTCTGGTTCACAGTGGCCAATACTTGTCCATTTTAGCTCACTGATGTCTAGGATATCAATCTTTATGTGCTCCCTTTCATTTTTGACAACTACCAGTTTTCCTAGATTCATACTTCATACATTCCATATGCCAATTATTAATGAATATTTGTAGTTGTTTCTTCTCATTTTGAGTCGTGCCCCTTCAGCAAATGAAAGTCTCAAATGCTTTACTCCATCCATGTCATTAAGGTTGACCTTACTTCAAAGAAAGGAGCTCTGGTAGCATAGTGGATAAAGCATTTGGCTTCTAGCCAGAAGGTCAGTGGTTCAAACCTACTAGCTGCTCCATGGAAGGAAAAAGGGGCAATATACTTCCCTAAAGATTTACAGCCTCAGAAACCCAGTGGGGGTTGCTATGAGTCAGAATCGACTCAATAGCAGTGAGTTTTTTTTTTTTAAATATATTTTGAGGAGGCAGCTTTTTTCTAGTTTTATTTTCAGTGCCTTCCAACCTGAGAAGTTCATCTTCCAGCACTATATAAGTCAATGTTTCATTGCTATTCATATTTTCAGTGGCCAATTTTTTAAAAAATTGGATAGCCCAATCCTTCTTCCTACTGTGCTAGTCTAGAAGCTCTGCTGAAACCTGTCCACCATGGGTGACCTTGCTGGTATTTGAAATACCAGTGCATAGCTTCCAGTATTACAGCAACATGTAAGCCACTACAGTATGACAAACTGACAGACAGGTGGTGGATGGCCTGCTTGGATATTTGTAAATAAGTCTCTTTTTTTCTACCTAGAGAAATTAAATGATATCTGGTAGCTTTGGCCAACTCAAGGAGCTCTGGTGGTGTTGTGCCTAAGGCATTTGACTGCTGAGCAGAAGATTGGCAGTTCAAACCCAACAACTGCTCTGTGGGAGGAAGATGGGGCAATCTCTTCCATAACAATTTACCCCCTCAGAAGCACAATGGGAATTGCTATTAGTTGAAATTGACTTGATGGCAATGGATTTGATTTGGTTTTGGTTTTGGCCAACTATTTCAGGCCTTTTGTATGACCATTTCTAAAAAGTGCTTTCCCCACCCTATAAATTATGATTTTGTTCTATTATACATAGGGTCTCTGAATCAGAGCCAACTCAATGGCTCCTAACAACAACACAACAATAAGTTATGATATGGCCTCTAAAATGACAGGCCATGTATTCAGGGACTACTTGGACTTACCTGTTGTCCTTATAGGACTTTTTTCTTATCTCACATCTTCAGGGTATTTGACTGATTCCCTTTACACATGTTCTGCCTTCTGATACTCTATCTGCCAAATCACGTAATAGTTAATGGTAGTGGATAGTCCATTTCTCATCTTTTTAAATTAAAATTTTAAGTTTATTGTAGTTTACATTAATATTTGTTCTAGTTAAATTAAATATTTAATTAAATTAAGATTTGTGATACTTAAAACCAATCAGGATGTGTTATTTGGCAGCTATTCTGTTATTTACATGTGTATTTATCTTTCTGAAGATCTTGGTAGATGTTTGAAGTTTTGCCCCTCTTGTCTTATCAAGGACTCTCTTACCTTCTGCAAGCATATTTCAACTGGGTATTTGAGTAGAAGTGATAAAAACTGATGATATTACCCATAGGACTAAATTAGGAACTACGGGGTTTCTAATCCTTCCTCCAGAAACAAATCATATCCCGAACTGTAGGAAGTCTTGCCTTATTCTTGTCTGTGTCCTAGAATATTTGCACGCTTCCTTAGCAGAAATTTCTCAGAGATGATTTGAAAATTATAAGATTTCAGGTAAAAATGACAGAAGAGTTAATTAGATAAAAGTACAATTTTCTCTACCTTTTTAAGACTAAGTATTTTTATCACCAATCTACATATTAAAATTAATCTACATCCTTATGCTACTCAATTGTTATTTATCATAAAAAGTCTCCACATCCTGAATCATACTTCTGGTGTTTCTATTATCAAAGTAGAGTGAGTTCCTTGTAAAACAGGAGATTTTGAGAGCATTTTTGAATAAAGAAAGGGAATCCATGTAGTGAATCTGAACTGGATGGAAATTTGTTTCAAGGAACTATGGACAAAATGTATAGTAGGTACAGCAACATACTAAATAAATAGTTATTTGTGGTAATGATGCAGTTTCATCAGTGAATATACTATGACATATATAACAGTTGGTGATCCTTTTTGTTTTGTTTTCATCTTAGGTCTGAGAATATTCTATTTTTTCAAATCTCATTCTTTGGAAAATAGCTTTGACTATATTAAGAGCATGGTAATACCACTTATCACCTAGGTTTTAGCTACCATTACTTAATTTCTTATGTGAAAGATAATTTTTTTCTGATTTTTTTTCTCTTACAGATCCATTTTTCCTATCCATCCCTCCTTCAGAATCATTGCTTTAGCAGAGCCCCCTGTTATTGGAAGCACTACACAGCAATGGTTGGGTCCAGAATTCTTAACCATGTTCTTTTTCCATTACATGAAACCACTGGTCAAAAGTGAAGAAATCCAAGTGATTAAAGAAATGGTAAGAATGAGACCAGCTCCAGCCTGTCTTCTTAAGCTATTTTCTTTTTAAGGTGCTCTGACATATACTGGTGCAAAGTTGGAAATTTCTGGATTTTCTTTGCTATTATTTCTCAGTTTCTTTAGATAATGGGGTAAGCCAATGGTTCTCAAACTTAATCTGTTTTTAGAATCATCTGGAGAACTTGGTAAAACACAGATTGCTGGGCCCTCTCTTCACAGTTTTTGAGTCATTAGGTCTCTGGGTTATGAGTGTTTGCATTTCTAACAAGTTCTCAGGTGATGCTGTTGGCGCGAGACCATATTTGGAGAACCTCTGATATAGGCCTTCCCTCCTCTTTACTCAAGTGCAGGTAGTTGTAGAATATCTTTTCGTTTTATATTCAGCTATAGTGACTATTAAAAGTTTCTGCTGTAAAATGGGATCAGATATATTTTAAAGCCTTAGATTTTGTAGGAAGTACTCTGGTAGCATAGTGCCTAAGGCACTTGACTGCTAACCAGAAGGCTGGCGGTTCAAACCCACCAGCCACTCCTCGGAAGGAAGATGGGGCAATCTATTTCCGTAGTGATACTGTCTCGGAAACCCATGGAGGGGTTGCTGTGAGTCGGGTCCGACTCGATGGCAAACAACAACAACAAAAACAACAACACTAAGTAGTCCTGACCCCCACTGGACTATAATATATCCTATATTTACCAGATTAGTTTTGTGCTGGCTTGTAGTGATAATGTAATTTATTATTTTAGTGTAATTTATTATTACAGTGCCTTATCCACACATTGTTTGGCATTTTTAGAGTTCTGGATCTGTGCTACTCAATGCAGTAGCCACTGGCCACATTAAATAAAACTAAAAATTTAGTTTCTCAGGCACATTTCAAGTGCTCAGTAGTCACATGGGAGCTGTGACTACTGTAATGGACAGTATAGAATAGAATATTACCATCATCACAGAAAATTCTGCTGGACTCTGCTGTTCTGGATCACTAATCATTAACTATTTACATAACTGTATTGTTAACCCTTAGAAATGCCTGAATAAACTGGTTAATTTTAGGTCTTATTATGAACTTGGTTGTGGACAAGGACATATCTATAGGTTTTAGAGTAAAATTAACTTGGCACTAAATGCCAAATCCACTAGTTATTAACTTCTTTATCTTGGATAAAAGATTTAACCCTAGTTTCTTCATCTGAAAACGGTGATGATACTAATACTTCTTATATCACCGGATTGATTTAAATAATAACTGAGATAATATATGTACTAAATAGGGCTTAGAATTAGGGAAAAAAAAATTCCATTCACTTCAATGTCCAAAGAAGCCCTGAGCAGTGTATTTTGAAGTGATCACATCGTCAGACATTGTTCTGATCTTTTTTAATTAAAAATTTTAACTTGTTACAGTAAATTTTCTTGTAGTTTAATTAAACTAAAGATTTAATTACATTAAGATTTGTTATAGTTAAAAACAACCAAAGTGTGCCATTTGGTCAGCTGTTCTTCAAAGCTCATTGATGTGTTGATCAGGACACTCGAGTAAGTTTTTTTAAAAGTCTGTGAAAAGGACACGTTGAATATCTGTTCTTCCTACAAGGGTACATTATGTTACTTAGTGGACATATATAGGTAAGATTTCTATGGTAGATAAAATAAAGGAGTTTGGATTTAATAATTACATGCCAAAATTGGCATTTTAAATTCATGAAGAATTTTTTTATGGGTACATTACATTCCAGTATTTAATTGAGTTAAAGACCTTCTTCTGTTTTATCCTGATAATGGAGTTATACATGGAGAAGAGTAGCTTGGTTTAAATTTCCTGATTCTTAATGAAAAAGCAAAAAAATATATGTGCGTTACATATGTAGGTATATATGTATATATGTGTATAGGAAGATATATGTTTGTGTATATGTGTGCATATATAGTTCTATCTATGTGCATTTGTGTACACATGCATTTGTGTACGTGCATTTATATTTATATTTAAATAAATATATAAGAGCACATAGGCATTGATACTTCTCAGACATAACCATATACTTTGTGAGAGTAGTTTACTAGGTGTGAAGGCTTAGGACCATAGTCTCATGGGACAACTTGGTTACTTGGCATAATATAGAACTATATTATAACGTCTGTGTTCTACATCCTAGTTTGATGAGTAGTTTCAGGGATATTAAAAGCTTGTGAGTGGCCATCTAATACACAGCTATTGGTCTCTACTCTTCTGGAAAAAAGAAAAAAGAAGGAAACAAAAGACAAAGAACTCAGAGAATAAACTAGTCTATAGGACTAATAGTCTACACTAACCACAATCTCATCTACCTCAGACCAGAAGAGCTAGAAGATGCTCAGCTCTCACTATTGACTATTCTGATCATGGCCACAATAATTGGATCCTGATAGAATGAGAGAAAAATGTAGAGCAGAACTCAAATTCTTAAATGTCCAGACTTAATTGGACTGTTTACCACTAGAGGACCTCCCCCAACAATCATCCTGAGTTATCTTTTAACTTTGAACTGAAATTACTCCCAAAGGTCACCTTTCAGAAATAATAAATTGGCTTATAAAATAAAGAATATGACCCATGACTACTGTGCTCCTTTAAAAAAGTATAGGATCAAATGGTCAATATTTAATTTAAAGCCATGATAAGAAAGTAGGAGAGGCAGGAAACCTTGAGCCCTGGAAACAGAACAACTAGAACAGAAATAAAGGCAATATTGACACATTGTGAGAAATGTAACCAATGTCACTGACCAATTTTATAGACATTGTAAGATGAGAACCTAATTTGCTCTATAAACTTTCACCAAAAATTTTTTAAAAAAGAGAGAAAGAGAAAGCAGTGGCTTAAGTGTTTCCTGAAAGTTGAATAAGCAACTTTATCCATGAGTTAAATGTATAACGTGTATTCTAGGAATTTCTAATATTGTTTACTTAGTAGCCCTAAATTCTGATGGATTGGTCAGATACTCTGATTTATTCCTTTGCTTTTCCTGAATTCCCTTATAAAATAGGTCCCAAATATACCCCAGGAAGCTTTGGACAAATTGCTGTCATTTACACACAAACTCAGAGAGACACAGGACCCAACGGTAAGTCTGGGATTTTTTTTCTCCATTGTGTATTCTATTGTTGACATACTATTACTCTATAATTTATTTTTTTTTAACTTAAAAAACCATTTTTGAATCTGATATTTTTATCCCTTATCCTTTGCTTTGCCCCAGGAGCTCTGCTAGCGTAGTGCCTAAGGCACTTGACTGCTAACCAGAAGGCTGGAGGTTCAAACCCACCAGCCACTCCTCAGAAGGAAGGTTGCACAGTCTACTTCCATAGTGCTACCACCTCAGAAATGCAAGGAAGGGTTGCTATGAGTCGAGTCTGACGTGATGGCACATAACAGCAGCATCTACAGCAACATGCATTGCCCTATGTATGTGTTTTAATGTTTTAGTGATTTTATCATTGTCTCCAACTCTTCATGACTGATGTCATAGAACAGAACCTTTTGCTCTAGAAGAGTCCCTGGTATTCTGCTTCATTCCAGCTGTCTCCTTTATTGAGCATTCTCTTGTATTTTTACAGGTTCAAGTTTACCTCTAACTTAATGTCTACGTTTTTATCTTCAGCTGGTGACTTCTCTTTTTCTGATTGATTCTCTGTTTCTAATTGTATTTTCATTGTAGTGTGATATGTTAGAAAGATCAAGGGCTATCCCTTCCTGACTCGGAGTCTCAGGTTTTTTTTGATCCCATTGTTAAATGAGAACAATGCCATCTATCTCATAAGGAGGTTTTAATGATTAAAAATGAAAATGTATAATTTGAGCCATTTTTTAATGATTTTTTAAAAACTAATAGCTCAAATTATACTGAGTAAAATAAGTCAATCACAAAAGAATTAATATTGAATGATTTTACTTACAGGAAATGAATTGGCATATATAAAGAGACCAAAGTTTATTTGTGTTTCCCAGGGGTAGAGGGAAAGGGGAGCCATTGTTTGGGAAATAGTGAGTTCCTGTTTATGGTGATTAGAAATTTGGCAACAGTTACGGTTGATGGTTGTATGACATGATTAGTATAATTGACATCCCTAAATTGTATACCTGAAAAGTGTTGAATTGGCAAATGTTGTTTTATGTGCATTTTTTTAAAAAATATTACTATATTAGGAAAAAGAAAAGAAAATGTATGATGCAAAGACTTTCCCTCTTGTTGTTGTTGTTATTTGCCCTCGAGTCATACCTGACTCATAGCGACCCCTCCTTCGGTTTCTGAGGCAGTATCACTAGTATCCATAGTAGTGATACTACTTCCATAGTATCACTATGGAAGTAGATTGCCCAACCTTCCTTCCAAGGAGTGGCTGGTGGGTTTGAACTGCCAGCCCTCTGGTTAGCAGTCAAATGCCTTAGGCACTACACTACAAGAGCTCCCATTTCCCTCTTAGTAGGTGCTTAATAAATGTTAGTTTCTTTCACTCCTCAGCTAGCAATAATCACTAGAATTTCTGTATCTATTCCTGGTTCAATTTACTAACTTTGGTAATAATAAAACCCATGACCACTGAATCCATTCTGACTTCTAGCAGTCCCCATTGGGTTCCCAGGACTGTAAATCTTTATGGAAGTAGCTTGCTTCACCATCTTCCTGCAGAGCAGCTGGTGAGTTTGAACTGCTGATCTTCTGGTTAATAGCCAAATGCCTTACCCATTACGGCAGCAGAGCTTCTTTTGTTAATAATATGTCTACCCAATTTCCTAAGCTAGAAATATTGACATCATTGTTGATACCTTGCTTTCCCACTATCTCCATTCCATCTGAAAGCAAATTTCATCTATTTAGCAACTTGATGCCTCATATGTTCTCTTATCTGATTGTCCTACTATTGAATTTCACTAACTTTTTCCTGTAATTTTGTGATTACCTCTTGACTACCTTCTCTGCCAATAAGTCAGGCACCATATGGTCTTGCATTACCTCCCTGTGACTGCTATAACCTATGGTATAGTGGGTAAGGCATTTGGCTGTTAACCAGAAGGTCAGCAGTTCAAATCCGCCAGCTGCTCTGTAGGAGGAACGTGAGGCAATCTAATTCTGTAAAGATTTATAGCCTTGGAAACCCAGTAGCAGTTGCTATGAATTAGAGTCAACTGAATGGCAGTAGGTTATAAACTGGTACCTGAAAATAATAGAAATTTATTCTCTTACAGTTCTGGAAGTGAGTAAGTCCAAAATCAGTGTTTGAGACTTTAGGGGAGAATTCATTTCTTTTTTCTTCCATTTACTGGTGGCTGCCTTCCTTGACTTGTGGCCTCATCAGTCTAATCTCTGCAGCCATCTTCACGTCTCCTTATCCACTGTGTGTCTATGTCAAGTCTTCCTCTGCCTCCCTCTTTATAAGGATACATAGGATTTCATTTAGGACCCATTCACATAATTCAGGATAATCTCTTCATCTCTAGATCCTTAATTTTCTCATATCTATAAAGTCATTTTGACCATATAGGATAACATTCACGCTTCCAGGAATTAGGATGTGGACATCTTGGGGAGGGTGCATTTTCCAGCAACCATGGGCCCCTTATTAATTGCCTGTGGGACTTCATCTCCACTGCTTTCACTCTTACTCATTCTTTTCCAGCTACACTGTTCTCTTCAGTACTTCTTGAACACACTAGTGACTGCCTCACAATCTCCGCCTTTTGGTATTTCTCTGTCTAGATTGCTCTTCCCCACATAGCTGCGTTGTTTCTTCTCCTAGCTCACTTAGGTTTGGCTCGGATGTCACCTTTCAGTGAAGTCTTGCTGACACACTGTGTTTATAACCATGTTTCCTCCCCATTTTATTCCTATTCTACTCTCTGCTGTAAGGTTCTTTGTAGGGCTTATTACTTTTTGACCTAATATATATTTTAGTCATTTATTTTTTATTTTCTGTCTTCCCTCATTTAGATGCTAGCTCTGTGAACACTGGGCTTTTATTATTATTATAGAGAGCATATTCATTTTCCATGTAGCACTTCATATACATTTTGTCTCAGGACATTAACTGTAATTCCTCACAATGTAACAGCTCTCTTCTCACTTCCTCCCCATAGTTACCTCTTCCATGTGTCCTTCCCTCTCATGCACTCCCACTCCTTGCTTTTCCAGCTGCACTTCCTATCCACTCTCTTAATGGACCGTCACCTCTACCCTGAGCAACCTCAGTTACTTTTTTCTAACGTGAGCATACACTCAAATGTCTCTATTTTAGGGAATTCCTAGAATGTGTTTTCTTTCCCCTTACTTATCCATCATGCTCCCTATTTTGTCAGCTCTCTCTCAGCCCTTTTAGGCACTGTCTCCACTCTACTCTTTTTTTTTTAAAAAAAATTAATTAATTAATTAATTTTTATTTGGGTGAAGATTTACAGAGCAAATTCACTTTCCATACAGCAGTTCACATATACTTTGTTTCATATCATTGACCACAGTTTACCACAATGCAACAGCTCCCCTCCCACTTCCTCCCCATACTTACCTCTTCCCAGAGACCATCCCTCCATACTCTCCTGCATCCTGAGCCGTCTCCCTGTGCATAAGCAGCCCTTCCTTCTCCCATGATTGTTCTCTCTAGGGCGTGTGTCTACTTGAGGTAAATGTTTAACTCACATGCCTGTAC
>NW_006921794.1:2347768-2368744 GCF_000298275.1 Orycteropus afer afer
TTCTGCTAGTTGGGGTTTAGTCCACTTTTGTATCCTTCCCTTCAAGGCTCAGGGGTCCAAGATTATCTTCTGTGTCTGTGCTAATTGGTTTCCCTTTTCTTTGTTGAAGAGCGTCTGTGCAGTCCTTGTGCCTAGTCCGCCATCTTGCCAGAACTCTCCACTCTACTCTTCATGACACTTGGCATATACTTCTGATGTTGACCTTTTGTATTTGTATCTAATTTATACCCTCCCATTGATATTTGAATTCCTTGAGGTTGGATCTTATTCATTCTTTTGTGACTTTTCCCAGCCTGGTACCTAGCACATAGTAAACATTTCACAAGTATTTGATAAATGAATACATAAATTGAGGAATTAATGGTTAATTTATTGACAGATTGTTCCCTAGAATTTTCTTTCCCTGAAATGTTATATTTTCATAAAATTTCTTCAGAGGAAAAAAGAAAATTAAAAAAAAAAAATTTCTCTTCTGTATTTTTACTTTTTCAATCATATTGCATAAGGCATTTGACTGATAACCAGAAGGCTGATGCTTCAAACCCACCAGCCACTCCTTGGAAGGAAATTGGGCATTCTACTTCCGTGGAGATACCACCTCAGAAAACCAAGGAGGGGTCACTATGAGTCTAATTGATTCCATGGCAGTGAGTTTTTGAGTTAAAGCAACAAACCCTTTGAGGTATACTCTTGGTAAACCATTGTAACTAACGGAATGTGCTTCACATCCTCACCTTTTTTTACAAGGTAAAAAAAGGAGTTACAAATTTGATAATGTTAAATACATTGTTGTTGTTAGGTGCCATTGAGTCAGTTTCAGCTCATAGCGACTCCTATACAACAGAACAAAATACTGCTTGGTCCTGCACCATCTTCACAATTATTGCTATGTTTGGGCTCATTGTTGCAGCACTGTGTCAGTCCATCTTGTTGAGCATCTTGTTATTTTTTCACTGACCCTTTACTTTCCCAAGCATGAGATGTGCTTCTCCTGGGACTGGTCCCTCTTGATAAGAAGTGCAAAGTCCAATGACAAAGACTCAACATCCTTGCTTCTAAGGAGCATTGTGGCTGTACTTCTTCCAAAGATTTGTTCTTTCTTCTGGTAGTCCATGGTATATTCAGTATTCTTTGCCAACAACACAATTCAAAGTAATCAATTTTTGTATGATCTTCCTTCTTCATTGTCCAGCTTTCACAACCATGTGAGACATTTGAAAATACATTGGTTTGAATCAGGCATACCATAGTCCTCAAAGTGACATCATTGCTTTTGAACACTTTAAAGAAGTCTTTTGCAGCAAATTTGTCCAGTACAGTGTGTCATTTGATTTCTTGACTGCTGCTTCCATGGGCATTGATTATAGATCCAAGTAAAATGAAATCCTTGAAAACTTCAATCTTTTCTCTATTGATGTTGTTGATGATATTGCTTACTGGTCCAGTTGTGAAGATTTTGTTTTCTTTATGTTGAAGTGTAATTCACACCGAAGGCTGCAGTCTTTGATCATCAGGAAGTGCTTCATGTCCTCTTCCCTTTCAGCAAGCAAGGTTGTGTCATCTGCATTTCGCAGGTGGTTAATGAGTCTACGTCCAATCCAGATGCCACATTCTTCTTCACATAGTCCAGCTTCTAGGCTTATTTGTTCAGCATACAGATTGAATAAGTGTAGTCAGAGGATACAACGCTGACATACACCTTTCCTGATTTTAAAGTATGCAATATCTTCATGTTCTGTTTGAATGACTGAATCTTAGTCTGTGTATGATTTCCTCATCAGCCCAACTAAGTGTTCTAGAATTCATATTCTTCACAATGTTATCCATAATGTGTTATGATCCACACAATGGAATGCCTTTGCCTAGTCAATAAGATACAGGTAAACATCTTTCTAGTATTCTCTGCTTTCTGCTAAGATCTAACTGTTATTGGCAGTGATATCCCTTGTTCTACATCCTCTTCTGAATCCAGCTTGAATTTCTGGCAATTACCTGTTGGAGTACTGTTACAACCATTGGAAGTTCTACTTCTAACTTAATCTTTCTGAAATTATGTTACTCTCTTGCATTAAACAAAGTCCTATTGCCTTTAAGTGGCCATCCAAGGCATAATTATTGGTCTCTATTTTTCTGGAGCAACATAAAGAAGGAGCCTCAGGAATAGGAGGATGAAATGCAACGTGAGGCTACTTGCCTCCATTAACAACTAGCTTCTTCAACATGAGACCAGAAAAACTGGATGGTGCTCAGCTACTATTCTGAATATTTTGATCAAACGTTCTATGGAAGAGCCTTGACTAAAACGGGAAAACAGAGGAGAAAATTTCAAATTCTCATATATTCAGATTTTCAGGAGCCATGGAGGCTAGATGAACCCCTGAAACTATTGACCTGAGATAATCTTTAAATCTTAAAACAAAAATGTCCCCTGAATTATTCTTAAACCAAACAGTAGTTTAGCTTAACTAGTGTGGTAGTTAAGTTGTGTGTCAACTTGGCTGGGCCTGGTTTTGAGTGGCTGGGCATCTGAAGGTAGTTATTCCCCATAATGAGACTGGTAATCAACTCCATGGTGGAATCTACTGGAACAGCTGAGTAGCTGCCTTAAGGATGTGATCTGCTTCCAACATATAAGAAAAACCTTTGAGAAAGGTCTCTGGAGCCTTTTGGCACACTTGGCCCCTGCATGTAGCTGAGTCTTCATCTCAATGGCCTGCAATGTTATCTACTGAGCTTAGGCTTGTTCCTAGACTTGAGCCAGTGACCTGCCATGTTGTTTGATAATTTTGGGATTCTGCCATTTTATTTGTTGAACTTGGGTTTGTCAGCCTCAGCAGCCAGCCACTGTCTGAGTTAAATGAAGCCTCCAGTTTCAGTAGGCTGGAAGCCCAATGGGGATCACTATGAGTTGGAATCAACTCGATGGCAGTAGATTCGGTTTTTCTGAGGTTTAACACATTTTCTTTGTATGTTCTCAACAACAAAATAAATTATCAACAACAACAAGTCCTATTGCCATAAGAGAAAGGCCAAAATGCTCCAAATGTTATTCACAGATCTTTTTTATTTGGAAGCAAGCCTTCCATCAGGACTTTAGTTAAGCTGGGCAGGTTTCCTCATGTTCTACAGGTATTTCTGTTCCTTTTGTTTCCATGCCTTTGTTCAAAGCATTTACCCTGCCCACTTGCACATTTTAAGCTCTGGTAGCAATCATCAGTGCTCTATTTGTTTTGGCATTATGTTAGATGCTATTTTGAATTGTAATTCTACTCTTTCTTATATTTAAATATTCTCTCCATGTCTAGAATGCAAATTTGTTGAAAACAAGGATGGACCAAATGTTTGCTTTTAAATGAGTTCTTCGAACTTGGAATGTGTTTTTTGATAGAAAAGAAAGTAAATCATAAGTAGTGGCCATGCTCCCAATCTTGTCCCAACAGGACTGTTTAACATAAGTTTAGGTGGAATATAATGCTGATGACAGCAGATCAAGTTCTCATGGAGCTGTAAAGTACAGGAGGAGGGAAAAGTCAATGGTTTTTTTTTTTTTTCTTTTTTGTTACATAGAGGATTTTAGTCAAAACACTGAAAGAAACAAATTTGCAGTATGTCTGGCATCTTCCTGTCATCTATTCTGAACTTCTTGTTAATTTTATGGAGTTCTTTCTTGTCTTATGATCTAGTTCTGGTATAACTAAAATACCACAAGAGGGTGGCTTTAACAAACAAAAATTTATTTTCTCACAATTTAGGAGGCTGGAAAAGTCTCTTGAGTTTCTGTTGCTCAGTTCCTTGTTGATCCTCTTTTGATTTGGCATCTCTCTTCCTCCATCTCTGCCTGCTTAATCTGCTTCTTTTATATTTTGTGGGAGATTGAATCAGATCATACCAATACTCATCTTGCCTCATTAACATAAAAAAGACAACCCATTCCCAAATGGGATTATAACCATAGGCATAGAAGTTAGAGTTTGTAACACATATGTTTGGGGATATAGTTTAATCCATAGCATACCATCCTTTGCCCCCTCCCCCCTCAAAAAAATTCATGTCCTTCCCATGTGCAAAACATGTTCACCCTATCACATCATCCCAAAAGTCTTAAATCAATTCCAAGTCCAAAATCTCATCTTCCAAATAATCTAAATCAAATATGGGTAGGATTTGAGGTGTATTCCATCCTAGCACAAAATTCTTCTTCATCTGTGAACTTGTGAAATCTACTATCCAAGTTACCTGCTTCCAAAGTACATTGGTGGAACAGGTACAGGTAGCTATTTCTATTACAAATGGGAGAAATTGTAGGGCGAGAAAGGATAATGGACACCAAGCAAGTCCAAAACCCAGAAGAACACATTACATTAGCTCTCAACATTTGAAAATAATCCTCTGTTCTCTGAGACCATCTAGCCAATGGCCCCACACTCTAGACTCTGGGCATTGTCTACATCCTCTGGATTCTGGGTGGAGGCCTCTTGGTCTTGGGCTTCAGTCCTACCTTCCAGGCCTAGTGGCATGGCAATTCTGCTCCTTGGGCTGTGGGTAGCCCAATTTTCCTAGTCCATCTGAGCAGCCATGCCACCCACTTAGCCCTGGCAGTCTCCATTCTCCTGGTCCTTGGGCATGGCAGCCACACACCTGCAGCTTTGGCCTGCAGCCTTATCCTCTTGGCCTTTGGGCATGCCAGTCTCACAATCCAGAACCAAATTGGTGGAGATCTGATTCTTTGAAACCTAGGAAGACATGGTTCCACCCTTTGAAACCAAAGCAGTTCTGCTGCTTGTGCTCCTTTCAGTAGTTGTGCTGCTCTGAGCTGCTATAAGGATGGTACTTTTCTTTTCTTGGAGGAAATAAATATAGAGCCTTTGGCCTGTTTCCTTCCTGTACAATTTCAAGAGGTGGACAGCTTTCCTTTCTTTTGTCCTATCTCTATCCCCTTCAGTCTAAGCTGATGGCTTTTCTACTGTGGTAATTAGATCCATCAGTCACTGGCTTAATTACTTTAACAAAATACTTTATAGCCACATCCATCATCAAAATTCTAGAATACATGTCCTTAGTTTGTGTATTAGAATGTTATACAACTTTAATTTTTGTTTTCATTTTGCCCAGTTCATTTTTAATTCTCTTTCCTCTCACATTTTACCATATACAGCAAGGTGAAACCATGCAGCCCCTTTAAGATCTTGCTTAGAAATCTTCTCAGCCAGCTATCCAAGTTCATCACTTACAAGTTCTACCTTCTACCATACATTTGAATAGAACTCAAACAGGTTCTTTGCCACTGCATGCAAGCATCATCTTTTCTCCATTGTCCAATCATATGTTCATCATTTCCTTTTAAAGCCTCCCAGAAGCACATTTAATGTCCACACATTTAGCAATATTCTGTTGGCACCATGTGTATTTTCTTAGATGATAGATACTTTATCTGTGGCTCTCCTCATTTTTTTCTGAACCCTTCACATAATTGCCTTCCATAAATCTATCAACAGTCTCTTCAAGGCAATCTAGGCTTTTACTATTAGATACCTTAAAACTCTCCCGTCCTCTACCTATTACTCAATTCTGAAACCACTTTCACATTTTAGGTATTTGTTAGAGCAGTACCCTCTCTTCTTGCTACCAAATTGTGTCTTAGTTATCCAGTGCTAGTATAACAGAAATCTCACATATGGGTGACTTTGACAAACAGATATTTATTTTCTCACAATTTGGGAAGGTATAAGTCTGAATTCAAGATACCAGCTCCAAGGGAAGGCTTTCTGTCTCTTTTGGCTCTGGAGTAAGGTCTTTGTCTCTTTTGAGCTACTGCACTTTCATTCCTTGATGATCTTCTTGTGGTATCTTTCTTCCCCCATCTTTGCTTGCTTAATCTATTCCTTTTATATCTTGTAGGAGATTGACTCAAAACATACCCAATCTCATCTTGCCTTATTAACATAATAAAAACAACCCATTCCCAAATGGGATTATAACCACAGGTTATAATTATATTCACAACACATATAATTAGGATTCACAACACATATTTTTGGGAGACACAACTCAATCCGTAACAACTCTCTAGACCCTCAGGTGGCCAGGGCTCCTTGGATGCGCTCATATCCTCTGTGGCATCATCCTGACTACTCTGCCCTCCCATAGGATCAACCAGTTGCTTCAGAAGTGCTTCTCTACCGTGGTTGTCAGTGATAACTGCCATCTCCTCATGCTGCTGCTCTTAGATAAGAGTTAGGCCATAGTAATCTGATTCATTGAATTCATGCTGATATACAGGTCTGATCCCCTTCCTCTGTTAGATTTTTCATTTTGAAGAGGTTGCTTTAATAATAATCACTGACATTTACTGAGAGCCCATGCATGTCTGCCCTGTGCTAAGTGCCTTAGAGTCATTTTCTAATTTAATCCTCTTAACAGCCTTATAAAGGGAGGGCATTATTATCTCCATTCTAGAGATGAAGAAACTGTGGCATGAACAGGTCAACTAATTTGCCAAGCTCACACAGCTAGTAAGTGGGAATCTGATTTGTCTCATTCCAAAGCCATAAACTTTATCATTATATTATGTTGCCTTGCCAAGATAACTTCAAGTTCAAGTCAAGAAATATTTTAGTATTTACCATGTCCTGGGCTCTACAGTAGCAATTCTATTGGTGGGGTCTGGAGAAGTATAAGAAAACAAAGCAAAATTATTCAGACTGTATAGAGGAAGGATTCCAAAAAGCAAACTGCCCCCAGTGATGTACTGATGGGCTCTCTATGGTCAGCATCCTAAACTGTCCACTCCTTTTTTCTATCTCAGAACTCACATATTTGTTTAGAATTCTAAGCACTTTCTGGGTATCTTTACAGGTTGGCTTTGTGTAAGCCAACAAAAGAAAAACAATAGTTAATTTTATGTCATTTTACATCAGGTGCAACCTGTATTGTGTAACATCCTGTCTTCCTCCACCTAACCACCCTCTTCCACCACCTCTGTGCACAAAGAACTTAGCATAATGAAAACATTTTAATTGAATTTAATTGATAAACACTCTTTAGACTGATCCTCTTTTAAATGTGTCTTTAATGATATTTTAAGTGTAAATTGGTTTCTATGTATTTTTGCTTGTAATTCATTAACAGTACATAGTTATTTTAAGTTTGGCCTTGTCCTTCAGGATAATGAATTCTTCTATGATATCCATCTAAAGGGACTGTTGGCAAGTTAAAACAAGACTCTTAACAGGCTGTCTTTGCCTTTTGATAGGCACAGTCATTGGCAGCATCACTTTCTACCCGACAACTGTTGCGGATTTCTCGTCGGCTGTCACTGTATCCTAATGAAAATCTTCACAGTGCTGTTACTAAAGCCTGCCTTTCCAGGTAACCATATATTCCCTTCTTACCAAGTTCAAGGCTCTGGGTCTTGGTTAAAACAGTAACTTAAATTTAATTGGTAGTCTGGATTCACAGGCCTGCAAAAAGTATTGGTTTGTATTTAGCTGTTTAAGACTTGAGTTTCATTTTTAGAAATTATTAGGCACAGCCACAGTGGCACTAATATTTATTGAGTATTGTGAGTCCTGAACATTGCACTATTGTCTTTGCATGTATTATCTTATTTAGACTTAACAATTTTAAGAGATGTTTTATAGTTGAGAAAATTGGTGAAATAATTTGCTCAAGTTGCACAGTAGTAAATAGTTGGGTTGGGACTTGGATGCTGGTCCATTTGAATTCTCAGATAGTGCTCTGCAACATTAGACTTATCACTTCCCAAATTCTAGTAGAAGTTTCCTTGCTTGATAGCACTGCCCCATTGCCCAAATTTTCACTCTACACTAATATTCAATACTTGTTGACAAGAGATTGTAAAACATTGGCCTATAGAATTTTCTCCCAGAATAATGTTTGCATGAAACTATTTTAGAAGGATAGTAAGAAAAGATTAGGAATAGACCCCACTAATCCCAGAGTTTTAGATTATTTTTATATTATCTAGTATTTATTTATGTATTTTTGTTGTGGTAAATACATGTATAACAAAAAGTTTGCCAGTTTAACAATTTTTGCCTGTGTCCTTCAATGACAGTGATTACATTTATCATGTTGTACAACTATTACCACTATCTTTTTCCAAATAGTTCTACCATCATTAGCAGAAAGTCAGTACCCCCTAATGCCTCCCTGTTTTTCCCTCTGTCCCATCCGTGGCAGCCACTGATAAGCTTTGTTCTCTATATATTTGCCTGTATTGGCTAAGTGGGATCATAGATTTGTCCTTCACAGACTGACATTTCACTTGGCGTAATGTTTTCTGGGTTCATCCATGTCGCAGTATGTATTAGGACTTCATTTCTCTTTACAGCTGACTAGTATTCCATTGTATGTATATACCACATTTTGTTTATTCATTCATCTGTTTATGGACATTTAGGTTGTTTCTATCTTTTGGCTATTGTTAATAGTGCTGCAGTTAATACTGATGTACAACTCTAATAATTATTTTTATGGTAGTTAGGCCTACTGTCCATTCTTGCATATATAAAAGAATTTAAAGATAATCTGTCTTCAGGTTAGGAGAATCTGTAATTGCCCTCTATAATGATTTCGGTTTATCAAACAGTTTTTTGTGTAAAGTAAACTGCTTATGTTGTAACTTGAATTTGTTCTACTTAGAGTACATTCATTTAAAATGAGGCTCCTCTCCCATGTCTTTAGGGTATTTTTTTTTAAATAGTTCGTTTTATTTTTGTTGTTGTTGTGCATATACACAGCAGAAAATATAATAAATCAACAATTTCTACATGTACAATTCAGTGACATTCATTACATTCTTCAAGTTGTATAGCCATTCTCACGCTCTTTTACGAAATTGTTCCTTACCGTTATCATAAATTGACTGCTCCCTAATTTCCCTATCTAATCTTTCGAGGTGCTGTTGTCAGTTTCACTCTAGATAGATAGTTCTTAAAGATGGTCAAGGCAGACATTCTTTACCAGTTAAACTAAATTATTATTTACTTTTAAGAAGAATTCAAGGGACATTTTTTGTTTAAAGTTTAAACATTATCTCAGACAGGACAATAGTTTCAGGGTTCATGCAGCCTTCATGATAGCTGGGTACAATCCAGTTCTTCTGGTCTCTAGCAAAGGAGGCAATATTTGTGGAAGCAATTAGCCACACATTCCATATCCTTCTCTTATACCTAACTCTCTTATAGTGTCTTTAGTTTATTCTTGAGTACATAAAAATTATGAGAAATAATAAAATTGATACCATTATTGTTTTTAAGTTAGAAGAATATTAGACTTCAAAATGAAAACCAGAACAAAAAAAGGTACAAGTGCTTGTTTTTCTGAGTCATGAACTGACTCACTGCCATCAAGTTGATTCCAACTCACAGCAATCCTTTTGGGGGAGTAGAACTGCCGCACAGGGTTTCCAGAGTTGTAAATCTTTATGAAAACAGACACCTTATCTTTCTTCCACAGAACAGCTAGTGGGTTCAAATCGCAGCCAAATGCCTTAACCACTACACCACCAGAGCTCCTATAGATTCATTACCCATGCATTTTAGTCAGAATTTGGTTATAGATGTAAGTTCATAGAACTATGTAGTGCTATGCAATGTAAACAGCCTTGCAGCTGTAAGGGAAAATAGTACTTTGGATATATTAGAATGAAATAATCACATCAGAATCATTCTACAGATTCTGTGTGGCTGAATCAACTTTTCTCTTAAAAAAGCAAATAAAAACAAAGTATGGAGAAACTATCAAAAAAATAAGAGTGATCAAAGTTTGAAGAACAAATATAAAGAAACATTTAAAATCCTAGAATATTAAAAGTTGATAAAACACAGATGGTATTTATTAACTAGTTCAATCACACAGTCTATGTAGAAAATATGATAAAGAACATTTAAAATAAAGGTCAAAAAGAATTAAAGAATGAGTCTTTTTTTATTATCTCCTTTATCTGGTAGCACTCGATTGCTAACCAGAAGGCTGGTGGTTCAAATCCACCAGCCACTGCTTGGAAGGAAGGTTAGGCAATCTACTTCCGTAGTGATACTGCCTCAGCAACCCAAGGAGGGGTCACCATGAGTCGGGTCTGACTCCATGGCACATAACAACAACAACAACATAGACATTTAAGACAGTATTGAAGGGACCTAATTTTAGAATAATTCCATATTTCCACACTGTTTACAGTAAAAAAGTTAATTGATGTTTTGTAAAATTCAATATTTAAAAAATATATAAAACTAAAGACTACAAAAAAAGACAGTGAAATACATGAACAAAATAGGCTGAAGAGTGTGCTCTACCTCAACACCTAGAAATTCTGAATATAATATAATAAATGGGCTATTCTTTTCTAAACGTGGAAGGAAAAGAATGCCATTTGTGTGATAAATGAAGTAATATGTAGAGTTACCTAGTCAGACCTAGCAGTATCCTAGATAAATACCCAAGAGAAAAGAAAACAAAGACTTGTGCATACATGTTCATCGCTCCATTATTCTTAGTAGCTACAAAGTAGAAATAGCCCAACTGTTCATAAACTGATAAACTGATCAGTAAAATGTTATATACTCATACAATGGAATGTTACTTGACAATAAAAAGATGTGAAATCCTGAACATGTCACAATGTGGATGAATCTTGACAACATCATGCTTAATCACGGAAACCAGACACAAAAAACCACATAGTATATGATACCATATATATGGGATGCTCAAAACAGGCAAATTTATGGACACAGAAAAATAGATTTTTGCTTGCCTGAGGCAGGTGGTGGGGAGAGTAATAAAGACATGAGGAATGATTGCTAAGGAGTACAGGATTTCTTTTTGAGGTAATGAAATGTCCCAAAATTAATTGTTGTGATGGCTGTACAACTCTGGGAATATACTAAAAACTATTGAATTGTATACTTTAGATAGATGAATTACATGGTAAGTGAATTATATCTCAATAAAGCTAAAATTAGGAGCTCTGGTAGCACAGTGCCTAAGGCACTTGACTGCTAACCAGAAGGCTGGCGGTTCAAACCCACCAGCCACTCCTTGGAAGGAAGGTTGGGCAATCTGCTTCCCTAATGATACTGCCTTGGCAACCCAAGGAGGGGTCGCTATGAGTCGGGGCCGACTCAATGGCACACAACAACAAAAACAACAAAGCTAAAATTAAAATAAACAAAAAGAAATGAAATAAAGAAAGCAAAGCCAGAATAAAAAGAACCTAATGTTTGGCTAACAAGGAGGCTTTCAAATAGGAATGGGGCCTAATGTTTGATTGCTGGATTTTAACATCTATTTAAATACAAGAGATGTGGCTATGGGCACATGTGAAGTAGGGAGCCCTATGACTGAAGCCCCTACTTAAATAACAGAGTCTGGAAGTATTTTTATGGACTGAAAGCTTTTGCCTGCCAGCCCAGAGAAAGGATGTGAAAGATTTTTATTTATCTGGGATTTGAGATGGGGCAGAAACAGTTCCCTATTAGGAATCAAATGTCCAGCACTGATCATGTGCGAGTGGGAGATTCATGTTGATACTATCTGCATAGGATAGTAACTACAAGGTGCTAAGTTAAGATGACATGAAAAACTGGTACAAGATCACTGAATTACCTGGAGCTCTTAGTAAAAAGCAGCAACTCAGGTAACCACTTTGTAGTACACTTTTACAAGCCAGAGCATTAAACATTCCATTTTAATATGGAGTTGGTGTAAAAAAATGGTAAACCACACATGGAAAAGGTCCATGAGAGACATTCAACAGTTACACCATTCAGAAAAAATAGAATTGCAAGAAATCAAACTAATGGAATTATTTGAGATTATCAAATTATTATGTTTAAGATGATCAAAATGATAGAAGAAAGTAAAGACTAGAAGACTAAGCTAGAGGAGAAAAGGACCTGATGGGGTTCAAAGGAAAAAAAAAAAATCAAAACAAACCAGAACTTTGAAATGAAAAATATACCCACTGAAATAAAATAACAACCGTGGATACAATAAGGAGTAGATCATACTGATAAGGTGAGCATTAGGGAATGGAAAATAATCTGGAATAACCAAACACCCTGAGGAAATGAGTCACTGGGATTGGGGCTTAGGACCACAGTCTTAGGGAACAGCTGGGTCAACTGGCATAACATATCACAAAGACAATGTTCTGTATCCTACTCTTGGTGAGTAGCGACTGGGGTCTTAAAAGGTAGTGAGCAGCCATCTAATATGCAACTATTGGTATCTTGCTGTCTGGAGTAAAGAAGAGTGAAGAAAATCAAAGACTCAAGGAAACAGTCCAAAGGAGTAATGGACTATGTGAACCATAGCCTCCATGACCCTGAGACCAAAAGCACTAGATGGTACACAATTACCACTATGACCACTCTGATCAGGACGACAGAAGGGAAGAAAACTGAAGAGCAAAATTCAAAATCATAAAAAAGTCCAAACATACTGATCTTTCAGAGGCTGGTAGAAGCTCCAAGACTGTGGCCCTTAGACACCCTTCAAACTTGAAACTGAACCCACCCACGTGGATCCTCTTGCAGCCAAACAATGGACAAGCCTATAAATTGAATAGTAATACTAATGAAAAACACACTCTGAACAGTTAACTATATGAGACTTAAAGGGCAGCATTTCCCCTAAAATAAAACACAAAAGGCAGGAAGGGGCAGGCAAGAAGTATGAATGGGTATAGGGAACACAAGCAGAAAGAGGAAGAATGCTGTTGCATTGAGTGAATTGCAACTAATATTCCAAAATAAAATGTGTATAAATTGTTAAGTGAAAAACTAATTTACTCTGTAAACTTTCACCCAAACCACAATAGAAAGGAAAAACAAAAAATAGCCTAGAATGCAGCACAGAGAAGGAAAGAGATGAAAACTGGAAAGGACTATTAATAGATGTGTAGGCTAGGATGACACAGTCCAACATATGTCTAATAGCAGTTTAGAAAAAGAGAATAAAGAGAAGGAGGGAGAATAATTGTTCAAAGAGGTAATGGCTCAGAGAGTTCTAGAATTGAAAGACATGATTCTATAGATGGAAGAAGCACATTGATCCCAAGCAGGATAAAGTAAAACGAGTCTGCACTGACATTATTGTGATGATACTGCTTTGCATTAGCAAAGAGAAAAACTTAAAAATTATGAGGAAAAAATACAAGGGAAAAGAAATTAAATGAATAACTTCAGATGAGCAACAATAGATTCCAGAAGGTTTGGATATATCCTCATAGTGTCGAGGGAAAATAACTATCAACCCCACCGATCTCTACGTACTAAAATACAGTCATTTGGTGAAGACTGAACTTACTACTCTGCTACCAGAGCTACTAAAGGAAGCAAGAAGGAAACTGAATTCAGAAGGAAAGCCTGGTACACAAGAAACAATGGTGAGAAAGAAAATAGTAAAATATGTTGTTAAATTTAAATATATTTAAAAGAGTAATAATAAAATAAACCTTAATGTAAGAGAATATTTAACACTAGGGTAAAACTAAAATACTAAACAGGAGAATATAGAACCTGGGAAAAGAAAGATTATTTTTTTTAGTGTTTTCTCTTCTTTAAGAGAACAAAAGTATTGAATCCCTTCAGACTTTGTGAAGTCAAATATTCACGTATAATTTTAAGGGTTGCCACTAAAAGAATGGGATCTGAACCAGTGAAGGTGGAAATAAGGTTATAAAGAAAACTTGATCAATCTAATATAGGCAGAACAAAATGAAAAAGAAGAAATAAGTATAAAAGGAAAATACAAAATAACTTTAGAAATAATCACGGATGTCACACAAGATTAAATTTGACAAAAGTGAGAGATTCTGAATGAGAATTTACAACAAACAAACCTTAATTATATACTGTTAGAAGATTCACACTTAAATATAATTTGGAAAGATTGCAGACACTCTTAAAGAAAATAATATTCCAGGCCTATGCTAACCAAAAAAGAAAAGAGGTAATATTATTATTATTAGGCAAAATTCACTTGAAAGCCAAAAGCATGGTTGAAGATAAAGTGCATGAGAAACTGATAGATTATATGTTGTAAAAATTAAATAAGATAGAGAAAATTTGATCAACCTCAATAACAAATTTGATAACATAAGACCTTGCCCAATGGACAAAAAGTATATGTTCTTTACAAGTACACATGAAAAATCTGTGCCACATAACAAAAATTGAAACATATTAAAAGCCAAAAAAAAAAAAACCAAATTCACTGCTATCAAGTCAACTTCAACTCATAATACCCCTCTTTGGGTTTCTGAGGCGGGATCTCTACAGAAGTAAACTGCCCAGTCTTCCTTCTAAGGAGTGGCTGGTGGGTTTGAAGCGCCAACCTTCTGGTTAGCTGTCAAATGCCTCAGGCAGTATGCCATCAGAGCTCCTTATTAAAAGCCAGTGCTCAATAAATACCAAAGAATCTTTATCATAAAGATCATTTCCTATAACCAGAAAGCAACAGAATTATTAGTAATAACAAAACATACCCAATATGCCATCAGAGCTCCTTATTAAAAGCCAGTGCTCAATAAATACCAAAGAATCTTTATCATAAAGATCATTTCCTATAACCAGAAAGCAACAGAATTATTAGTAATAACAAAACATACCCTTTTAAAGCTCATAAACCAAAAAACAAAACAAAAAAAAAAAAACCCTCATTGCCATTGAGTCAATTCCAACTCATAGCAATCCCCTTTGGTTTCCGACAAGATAAATTTTCACAGAAGTAGATTGCCCAGTCCATATATTTGGAAATTTTAAAACACACTAAATCATGCATCAAAAAATGTATCACTTGAAATTATGAAGCATTTTCAACTCTATGACCAAAACTGAATCTCAATATTTGAACAATACATCTAAAATAGCACTTCAAGAAGATTTTTTTGTGGGTTGGAGGTGGGGGCTTTAAACTCTCATAGTAGGAAGGAAGAGTGAAAAAATTCATGAGCTAAACATTCAACTTAAGAAGTTAAAAACTGACAGACTAAACCGAAAGGAAGTAAAAGGAATAGAATATTGAAGTTAAGGGCACAAATTAATAAAACTAAGAACAAGAACAAAGTAACCATAGATAATATTAGTCAAACAAAAAGTGGTTCTTTGAAAGTCCTAATAAATAAAATCTTTGTGAATTTGATCTTTATATAAAAGAGAGCAAACACAAATAAGCAGTATTAGGAAGTACAAAGTAACATATCTACAGATAAAGTTAACATTTACAAAACTATGATTAAAAAAGAGAATTTTCTAGAGTTGAATTTATTAACTATATTGTTCAAGAAGGAATAGAAAATTCAAATAGATCCATAACCATGAAAGAAACCATATTAGGAGTTAAGAATCTTATAAAGAATATCATTCCTTAATAGTTTTATTTTCAGGTTTTACCAACTTATCACTGAAGATCTAATCTTTATTGTATACAAACTGTTCTAGAGACTAAACAGTGTAAACTCCAGTTCACTTTGAGTTTAATGTAATCATGATACTCAAACCAAACAGGAATAATTTATGAAGGGAAAACTATAAAATGAGCTTCTTTAATCTGATAAAGGGTAGTGTAGTGCTTAAGCCACTTGACTGCTAACTAGAAGGCTGGCGGTTCAAACCCACCAGCCACTCCTCGGAAGGAAGGTCAGGCAATCTACTTCTGTAGTGATACCGCCTCAGAAACCCAAGGAGGGGTTGCTATGAGTCAGGTCCGACTCCACGGCACATAACAACAACAACAACCAAAAATTTACAGGAAACATATTGTTATAAAGAAATACTTAAGATATTTCCTTTAGAATTGTGAATAAAAGCAACAAGAATGACAGTTTTCTGCACTTCTAGTCATTGCATTTGTCTCAGAGTATAGGATTGATTACATTTAAAAAAAAAAAGGAATTATATACAAATTATTAGAAAAAAAATAGAGTTTAAGGAAATTACTGATGCACCAAAATCAGTGGCATTCCTATACTCCAGTGACAAAGAATGATTGCATTGAGAATAGTAGCAGAAAGCTTTGAGCATCTAGGAGTATATCTATCAAATGACATATCAAATCTTTACAGAAAAACCTTCAACACTCATGGAAGTAGCAGTCAAGAAATCATCTGTTGTATTGATTCAGCAAAGATGTCGTTTTGATGATTAAGATGCGCCTGACCCAAGCCATGACATTTGCAATCATCTCTTGCATGCAAAAGCTGAACAATGAATAAAGAAGATTGAAGAAGAATCGATGCCTTTGAATTATGATATTGGTGAAGAATATTGAACATATAATGGCCTGACAGAAGAATGAACAAATGTGTCTTGGAAGAAATACAGTCAAAATGTTCCTTAGAGATAAGGATGGCAAGACTTGTCATACTTGGGACATGTTATTAGGAAGGACCAGTCCCTGGGGATGGACATCATGCTTTGTAATATAGAGGGTCAATGAAAAAGAGAAAGACTCCCAATGAGATGGATTGACACAGTGGGTGCAGCAATGGACTCAAACACAACAACAATTGGGGGGAACATACAAGACCAGACATAGGGTATCTATGAGTTGGAACTGACTTGACAGCACCCAACAACAGCATGGAGAAAACTGTTATTCTTTGTTGGAAACTAAAAAAAGAAAAAAATAATAATGAATGGAAAGCTTTGTCATGGTCATAGAAGGGAAGACTCGGTATGGTAAATCTGTTTGTTTATTTTTATCTCCCACCATGGTTATTTTGTTATTATTTTTTTAATATCTGACAAGCTGAGCTCAAAATTAGCATGGAGGTATAAACCTACATTTGTCTAGTTGATTCTGACTCATAGCAACCCTATAGTGCAGAGTAGAATTGCTCCATAGGGTTCCCAAGGCTGTAAATCTTTACAGAAAGACTGTCACATCTTTCTTCTGTAGATGTATAAAGGGTCAATGGTAGCCAAGGGAATTTTTAAGAAGATTAAGAAGACTGTACTTACTATCAGATGTCAAAATCCATTGTAAAACTGTATTCATTATAATGGTATGGTATTGGTGCAAGGAATGACAAATGCACCTTTAGAATACACTGCAGTGTCCAGAAACGGACCGATATATATATGGGAGCTTAGTAAATGTTGGAGATAGCATTGTACATCAGCTTGTGAATGTATTGACCTGTCAATAAATGGTCAAAAAAAATATTTTCTACTTTATACCATACAAAATTGTAAAATTGTATACATGACAAAAAACATTATAAACCACTCTATAAGTTGTAAGCTGCAAACTGAGAGAAGATACTTTACAAAATTTATAATCAAGAAAGGATTGGTATTCAGGGACACAAAATACTACACATTGATAAGAAAAAAGAATCAACCTACAAAATGTAAAGGATGAATATGCATACAGAGAAAACTTAATGGGGTTGACCAATAGACATTTCAGATTCTCAGCCTCCTTCTTGATCAGAAAAATAGAATTGAAAACCGTAATTAACTATCATTTTTAGGTCCATGAGACTTCAAAATTTAATTTTCCTTTGTGACTGTTAGGAAATGGAATTTCATTACTGCTGTTGGGTACAAGTCTTATCACTTCACGGTCAATTGTACAGTCAATTTATCAACTAATATTAATGCCCTGTTGTTGTTGTTATGTGCCGTGGAGTCAAACCCGACTCATAGCGACCCCTCCTTGGGTTTCCGAGGCAGTATCACTACGGAAGTAGGATTGCCCAACCTTCCCTAGGATCTGACAATTCCACTACTTGGTATCTATTTCAGAGACAGACTTGCATATATATGTAAGGAGGCATATACAAGAATATTTTGCATCATTGTTTATAATAATGAAAAAAATGGAGACAACCTGTATATTCATCAGCTTGGACTGATATGTAAATTGATATATTCATATAATGAAACACTATACAGCATTTAAAATGAAGTCAATCTACTTGTATTTTAGGGTAAGAGTTACTTTTAGGGATGAAGGAAACAAATAGAATGCCTAATATTCTTTGTAATTTTCTGTATACTTGAAATATTTCATAATTGGAAAATTAAAAAAACAAGAAAAAAAACTGCTTACTTTTGTGAAATTCATGAATATTTCACTGATCAGATAGCCAGCTGTTCTTTCTGGGGTTATCAACTACCAAAAGAAAATTCCATTTTCTCATCACCCCCTGGCTTTTTGCAAATGAGTGATAAAATAGCTATCTTGTTAATGAACCATCTGTTGACTTTAGCAAGACTATTGAGTGAGCCTTTAAAGTGCCTAAGACATTTGACTGCTAACCAGAAGGCTGGTGGTTCAAACCCATCAGCCACTCCTGGGAAGGAAGATTGGGTGATCTACTTCTGTAGTGATACCGAGGTCACTAAAAGTCAGATCCTACTCAAGAGCAGTGAATTTTTTTTTTTTTTGTACAGAATAACACTGGCGGCGTAGTGCCTAAGGTTAACCAGAAGGCTGGTGGTTCAACCCCACCAGTCACTCTTCAGAAGGAAGATTGGGCAATCTACTTCCATAGTGATACGGCCTCAGAAACCCAAAGGGGGGTTGCTGATGGCAATGAGTTGGGTTGTTTTGGTTTACAGGATAGCACAATGGCAAGAAGGAAACAAACAAGCAAAAGTCTATAAAGTGGTGTGTTTTTTTTTTTGTTTGTTTAAAGATTTCGCTCTCTCCATGTATATTTTAAAACTTTACTTGGCTTTTTATAATAACAGACTCATACAATATTTGTCCTTCTGTGCTTGATTTATTTCAGTCAGCATAATGTTCTCCAAGTTCATCCACATTCTGTTCTATATTGAAGCAGTGAAAATAAATGGAATTTTGTGGAAAATTTGAAACAAAAATGGACACTTACATTCATAAAGCATTTTATTTAGCAGACAAAAATCAAAAGAAAATCTCACGCCAATTAGATCTGCTGGGTGACTTCAGATTTCTTACTGAGAACCTGAGTAAATTTAGACCATCTTTCAGTAATAAAGGGGTTTTTGGTGAAAGGAGTGGGAATTAGTTTATCTGGTGCTTATTAAAAAAAATGCAATGAATTTTATAGCCATTTTTTTTCCCTTAAATTCAAAGTTTTTTTCAAATGAATAGCAGTTTTTCAATCTTTAATAAAAATGAGTGGAGAAGAGTGAAGGAAAGACCAAGGACTCAGTAGATATTAGACTTCAAACTTCTATTTAAAGTATGTAATTGAGTGATTTATTTATACTTTTGATTTTATGTTGAAATCTTAAATTTACATATAGTTTTGGAGCATTTTGTCTTCTTTGGTGGTAAAAGCAGTTAAGTATTCAACTACTGGCCAGAAGGTTGGCAGTTGAAACCCACTCAAAGGCATTGGAAGACAGTCTGATGACCTGCTCTCAGAAAGATTACAGCCAAGAAACCCCAAGGGGACAGTTCTACTTTGTCACATAGGGTTGGTTGTCACATGGAGTTGGAATTGTCTGGAAGACACCTAATAACAATAACATGGGCTTTGACTTTTAATCTAGAAAAGTTCCAGTATAGGGGCAACATAGTATTGACACACTGTATAAGTGTCAAAAGTGTCTGGGAACAGTAAGTAAAGTCTGAGTAATGAAGTATCAATTATCGTTCTCAGAGGTCTGCTAGGAAGTATGGCGATCCTGCTGCAGGGCCTGATGTTGACCAGCTGGACTCTGGTCTGTGGCACAGTGGTGAGAGGAAAGTAGGGCAGGGTGCCAGGACAGGGACGTTGGAAACAAAACAAAACCATAGTTACTGGATCTGGGCTTGGTCATGAACAATAAGACAAGAATCTAAGAAATGTGCAAAAGGTCAGAGGTAAACAACAGTAAATCTAACTTGATACTCAAATAATAAGCTCTTAGCCTAGAAATATGGAAATTTCCCTACATCATAGCCTAGAACAAAATGAGGCTGTAGATGGGAGCTAGTTGGTGTCAGATGTGTGGATAGCAATATTACTGGGACGAGAAACTCGGCAGTTCATTGCATGCTCATCCGTTTGCCTCTGGTTCACATGACCTTCTCATTTCTTAGAGCTTATACTCAAGGCAAGGCATTGGTGGTTCAGTGATAGAATTGCCTTCCATGTCGGAGGCCTGAGTTCGATTCCTGGCCAGTGTCCTTCATGCTCAGCCACCTTCTGTCGGTGGAGGCTTGCATGTTTGTATGATGCTAAACAGGTTTCAGTGGAGCTTTCAGACTAAGATGGAATAGGAACAAAGACCTTGCAGTCTGTTTTTGAAAACCATATGGATCACAGTGGTCTGATCCCCAACAAATCATGAGGCTAGCTCAGGACCAGGCAGCATTTTGTTTTATTTCACATGTGTTTATTTATCACCATGAGTCAAGGTTTGACACCACAGCAGCTAGCAACAATATACTCAAGGCTGTGGGAACCACCAAAGATTTAGAGATGTGGAAAGCCTAAAATAAAAGGAGTGTTTCTAGAATGTTTATTTGGAACATAGTGGTCAGTTCATAGTGGTACATCACAGATACCTATGGATTACAAATCATTTCTCTGGGCTCTTTTGGGATCCTAAATTCTAGATATAATTTTATTTGTGTGGGTTGGAAACTATATTTCATGTTCCAAACACATGGTATTCAAACAGTCTATTCATAACTTAGAGAATTCCTTCTGTTACTTACCAGATTGTTGTTTTGACAGTGTACTTATAGAATGGATAAGAAAGTATTTTTTTAAAAAAAATGATGCTTCAGCATAAGGAATTAAAAATTATATTTGCAAAGTCAATTAAAAGTTCTGTCCTGAATGTACTTAAGCTGTAGCTAAACATGTTGTTTAAATTTCCCTTTTTTATTATTTATTATGCCTTTCCTCCTCCTCCTCCTTCTTCTTCTTCTCCTTCTTCTTCTTCTTCTTCTTCTTCTTCTTCTTCTTCTTCTTCTTCTTCTTCTTCTTCTTCTTCTTCTTCTTCTTCTTCTTCTTCT
>NW_006921794.1:2369433-2370048 GCF_000298275.1 Orycteropus afer afer
GCCAAAGTAGGAGGTAGAACAATGTTTTGTATAGTACATTATGCCGGTTGAGCTTAATGTCCCCTGTAACTATGGTCCTAAGCCCACAGGTTCAACTACTCGGTCCCGCTGGGGAGCTGGCTGTGACCACAACCTTGCCCCTTGTCAGCTCTACTATACACCTGGGAATTCTGATCATTCCCATAAACTTATAGGCCCATTGTCTGTCAACCCTATACATGTTCTTGGATACACACCCCACTTCATAGACATACCTAATCGTTCAGCCTGTCCACTCATCTATCCACCCGTATAGTGATATTTGCCTTCACCGACAACACAGTACTGTATGTGTAAAAGTAATCATCTTTGCTGTCTCTACCTCCCATGGATCTCTCTATGTCTTTCTCTTCCTCAATGCCACCATATTGGTCACTCATATTCAGTACACTGTCCTTCTCATCACCCAAATCAATACTTATCCCTATCTATCTACAGCATTCCGTACCCTCCCCTCCCACCCTTGGTAACCAACAAAGAAAATTTCCTTCCATAGATAAACCTTTCCTTGACTTTTACAATAACGGACTAATACAGTATTTTTCCTTTTGTGATTGACTTATTTCACTCAGCATA
>NW_006921794.1:2373473-2379103 GCF_000298275.1 Orycteropus afer afer
CTACTTCCGTAGTGATACTGCCTCAGAAACCCAAGGAGGGGTCATTATGAGTCAGGTCCGACTCAACAGCACATAACAACAACAACAACAACAGGGTGCTAAGAGAAAAAAAGGTAGAGAATGAGAACACTGAGGAAAAAAAATGGGAAAAATGTGAAAGAAAAATAAAAACAAGGAATGTGGTTAACCACAAGAAGAAAGGGAAAAAAAATGAATTAAAAAAATAAATTTTAAGTAGGAACAGAGAAAAGCAAAAAAAGCTGAAAACTAGGACCTGCTGTGGGGGAGAATAAAGAATAATAGTAAAAAGGACAAAGGTATTATTAATAATAGTCATTTTAAAACAAATACAAGCAAACTAAAGACCAGAAAAAAGGAAGTGAAAAAGAAAAACAACAAATAAATAAAGAGAAAAAAAATCAGTGGAGGACATGGCAGGGCAACCAGGCTCCATCTGAGTGTACAGACTGGGATGGAATGGAGTTCCTGCGGGCACAGAAGGTGGGTGGTAGTGGGGGATGACCACACCTTCCTTCACTAAGCAGTTGTGGGGTATGAGAGTAACAAGAAGAATTTTGCACGTTTTTAGTCTTGCAGGTCCGGAGTGTCATTGGGGTTGCTGGCAAGCAGTCTTGTTCTCAAGCCCCTGGAATCTGGAGGGCACTTTCTCTTTAAATATCCAAAATAAGCCACTTATAAACATTCAAAATGGCGGTGCCCTCCAGACAGGCAAAAGTCCACAGCTCAGCCCACCTTTCTCTTTGCCTTCGTCTATACCCCAGCCACCAGAACAGTCCTGTGTGCAGTCCCTGGCTAGCAGCGTTGATTTTTAGGTTAATTCTTAGGTACTACCACCACTCCACACTCTCCAAGCTGTCTGTGCCGTCAGGCTCCCTGCCAGACCACAGCTCCATATGTGTCCTTTTTTGGTATTTTCATGCAGATTCTTCTGCTAGTTTGGGTTTAGTCCACTTCTATATCCTTCACTTCAAGGCTCAGGGATCCAGGATTATCTTCTGTGTCTGTGTTAATTGGTTTCCCTTTTCTTTGTTGAAGAGGGTCTGTGCAGTGTTTCTACCTAGTCTGCCATCTTATCAGAATGCTAATCTCTCCTTTTTTAGAAAGTATGTTTTCTTTTGACAAGTTGTTTCCAGAAGAGATAAAAATGTAGCTGTATTTGACAAGGAGGAAACAAACTGGATACTCTTAAATCCATTCAGCAATTTATGTTAGAAAGTACAGAAATCCTAATTAGTCTGTTGTTGTTGTTTGCCATCAAGTCGGCCCGAATCATAGCGACCCCTCCTTGGGTTTCCAAGGCAGTATCACTACGGAAGTAGGATTGCCCAACCTTCCTTCCGAGGAGTGGCTGGTGGGTTTGAATCGTCAGCCTTCTGGTGAGCAGTCAAGTGCCTTAGGCACTATGCTACCAGAGCTCCTAATTAGTCTAGCTCCACTTATTTGAATTGGTGATTGGCAACTTGAAACAGGCAAAAGTGTTGTTTTATCTTTAAGGAAATTTGACAAGCTAGTTAAATGCATAATCAAGATTTGGGGGGTATGGTGAATTCACTTAAGAAAGCAAATTATTTTAACTCTAGTTCCATAAAATGTTATATATAAATGAGTACTGCCAATTACAAATGAGTTTTAAGTATTAAAGCAGATTCAACAAACATCTTAATATGTTCTTGGAGTTTATCTTTATTCTAAACTTTGCATGATTTGGATTTCATAGATCCAGACTGATCTTCCTTAAATAGTTGAATAGTTGAATACTAGTAAGGGTATATGTTGAGTGTGTGTTAAAAGATGTTTAGAAATCGTAGAAAGCTTTGACTTTATCATTCCTTCCCCGTCCCCATCCTTACAGGTTTTTACCAAGCCTTGCAAGGTCAGCACTAGAAAAAAATCTGGCAGATGCTGCCATAGAAAGGACAGTTGATAATAATCTGGAACCAGAATTGAAGGATTACAGATGTAAGTATGGGGTATATTTCTTTTTATGTGAAATAATAATTAACAAATGTTTAATTTGATTTGTTATTTTCATTTCAATAATAATTTTTTTTCATCTATTCCTCAACCAGAGCACCTCTACATTTGTCTGATACTGGGCTGAAGAAATTAATCTGTTATGTAAAAAGAAATTTGAAAAACTTTACAAGTTATACCTTAGAATTTTTATTTTAGTGCACACTGGCTACAGCACACACACACACACAAGTCACAACTGACGGTAACAAATAAAGGCTCTTAGAATCTCTGCTTTAAATAAACTTGTCTAATTTTATTTTAAGGAGCTCTGGTGGCACAGTACTGAAGGCATTTGACTGCTAACCAGAAGGTTAGTGGTTCAAACCCACCAGCCACTCTATCGAAGGAAGACAGGGCAATCTACTTCTGTAACACATTATGGCCTCAGAAACCCAATGGGGTTGCTATGAATAAGAATCAGCTTGATGGTAGTGGGTTTGGTTTCTGGTTTAATTATGTTTTATCCAATATTTTCCATGTGTGTTTCACCATAGAATCTGAAATTTGGTTTTTATTACACCAGTTTTACATTTTGAGAGCCACCCATGTCCTATGGGACATGTTTGGAAAACTTCTAAGCTGATACAGAGTAAAATAATATTCAGTGTACCATTTTATGCCTGCTTACTTCTTCTTTTTCCACCTGTACCATCTTCTGTGGTATCTGTCTTCTTCTTCTTTTAAATTTTTGTTGTGATCTGGGTGAAAGTTTACAGAGCAATTTCATTTTCCATACAGCAGTTCATACACATTTTGTCTCATGACATGGACTGCAGTTTCCCACAACGTAACACCTGTCTTACCACTTCCTCCCCATGGTTACCTGTTTTCCTTGTCTTTCTCTCCCATGCACTTCTGCTCTCCCCCACCCCAAGTGGTCTCCCTTGTGCATAAACTGCCCTTCTCTTCTGCTGTGATTGATCTCTCCAAGAAGTATATCTACCTGATGTAAATTTTCACCCCATATGCCGGTCTTTTATTTCGCTCGATGTCACAGGAGTGGATTCAGTTCCAGACCTGAAGGGCAGCTAGGGGCCATAGTCTCAGGGGTTTCACCAGGCTCTAGACCAGCAAATGTGGTCCTTTTTTTTTTCTTTTAATGATTTTGAATTTCATTTCACATTGTTCTCTCACTCTATCCAGGATCTCCTACACAGATCTCTCTCTGAGTGGTTGAGAGTGGTAGCCAGGCACCATCTAGTTCTTCTGGTCTCATGGTGTTATAGGCTGAGAACTGCATGGTCTACCAGTCCTTCAGACTAATTGTTTCCATGTGTCTTTGGTTTTCTTCATTTTCTTTGCTCTGAATGAGGAGAGACCCATCATTGCATCTAGATGGCTGCTTGCAAGCTTTTAAGATCCCAGTTGCTACTCACCAAAGTAGAATGTAGAACAGTGCTTTTGTGTAGTATGTTATCCAAATTGAGCTTGATGTCACCTGGGACCATGATCCTGAATACACAGGTTCAACTACTTGCTCCCTCCAGGTAGTTGGCTGTGGTCAAGAAGTCACCACAGCCTTGTCTTTTGTCAGCTCTACTATACCTGAACATTCTTAGAACATACAAATATGCTTGTGAAAACATTGTCTGCCAAACATATCCATGGTCATGGGCACACTCCCCCCTGCCTATACATAACTGATCGTTCAGCCTTTCCACCCATCTGTCCACCCTAGATCAATGTTTGTTATCACTGACAACACAGTACTGTACATGCATAAGGGCTCATCTTTGTTGTCTATCTCCCATGTACCTCTCTATGTCTTCCTCTTCCTCAACACCACTGTGTTGATCACTCACATTTGATGCATTGTCCTTCCCTTCGCCCAAAGCAGTACTTGTCTCTACCTATCTAACAGTTTTACCTCCCCTGCCCTCCCATCCCTTGTAACCAACAAAGAAATATAAACCTTTCCTTGACTTTTCACAATAACGGACCAGTACAATATTTGTCCTTCTGTGATTGACTTATTTCACTCAGTATAATGTCCTCCAAGTTCATCCACATTATGTGGTGTTTTGCAGATGCTAAATTATTATTTAGGGTTGCGTAGTATTCCATTATGTGTACCAGAGTTTGGTTATCCATTCTTCAGTTGATGGGCACCTAGGTTGTTTCCATCTTTTAGCTATTGTAAATAGTGCTGCAGTGAACACGGGTGTTTATATGTCTTTTCTTGTCCTGGCTCTCACTTCTTTAGGATATATACCTAGTAATGGAATTGCTGGGTCATATGGTATTTCTAATTCCAACTTTTTAAGGAATCGCCATACTGTTTTCGACAGTGGTTGTACCATTTTACAGTCCCATCAGCAGCGTATGAGAGTCCCAATCTCTCCACAACCTTGCCAGCATTTGTTATTTTCTGTCTTGTCTCTTCTTTTTACTTCTGAAGGAAAAGAATTAATTAAAAACCTGCTTTCCATAGTGGTTGTATCATTGTCAGTCCCACTAGCAGTGTGTGAGAGTCCCAATGTCTTCACATCCTTGGCAGTGTTTATTTTCTGTCTTGTTGAATTTTGCTATTAGTGTTGGGGCAATATGGTATCTCATTTTGATTCGCATCTCTCTAATGGTTAATGATCATGAACATTTCTTCATGTGTTTGTTGACCACCTGAATATCCTCTTTGGTGAAGTGTCTATTCATGTCTTCTGCTCAATTTATAATTGGATTGTTTGTGTTTTTGTTGTTGTGGTACTGGAATTTTCTGTAAATTGTAGAGATAAGTCCCTTCTCAGATATGTCATTGCCAAATATTTTTTCACAGTCTATAGGTTCTCTTTTGATTCTTTTGGAGAAGTCTTTGGAAGCACATAAAATTTAATTGTTAAAAGGGGACCAGGTTTGCTAGTTTGATAGAGCCTGGTGGAACCACTGAGACTACGGCCACTAGCTGCCCTTCAGATCTGGAACTGAACCCACACCTGTGGCTTCTAGCCAAACACTAGACAGGCATATGAGTTGAACATTTACCTGAGGTAGATACACTCCTTGGAGAGAACAATCATGGGAGAAAGAAGGGCTGTTTATGCACAAGGAGACAGCTCAGGGGGCAGGAGTGTATGGAAGGATGGACACAGGGAAGAGGTAACTCTCGGGAGGAAATGGGAGGGAAGCTGTTGCATTGCGGTAAAATGTAGTCAATGTCATGAGACAAAAAGTGTATGTGAACTGTTATATGGAAAGTGAATTTTCTCTGTAAAATTTCACCCAAATCACAATAAACAAAAAAAAGAACGAAAATCCCATGGACCCAATCTGCTCTGAAACATGTCATGGTGCCATGAGTCAGAACTGATTCTATAGCAACTGGTTAATTTGGGTTTTTTAGTGCCTTGGAGTCAATTGCAACTCGTGACCCTATGTATTTCAGAGTACAACTACACTCCATAGGGCTGTTACGACTGTGTGTCTGTGGGGAGGATTAATTAATTATTTTTTTTAATTAGTTTTCAGAAGGTCCCTGTGATAGTTGAAGATGTGTCAACTTGGCTGGACTTCACTTGTGAGTGGTGGTTCCCATGATGGATCACATGACTGCGTCCTAAGCGGCCGGTCAGTCTAGGGGGAGTTTCCCCAGGGGTGTG
>NW_006921794.1:2384673-2420467 GCF_000298275.1 Orycteropus afer afer
ATATATATATATATATACTTTGCTGGTTTTTGTGTTTCTCTAGAGAACCCAATCCAACACAGTCCCATCAATCTGTTTTATCTTCTGTTATTTGTACATTTTGGGTTATGCTTGAGAGTCTATTTATGCCATATATAAGGGCCCCTAAATTCGCCCCTAGTTTTTCCTTGAGGAACTTTATAGTTTTAGGTTTCCCATTTAAATCTTTGATCCACTTGGAGTTACTTTTTGTGTATGGTATGCGGTACAGATCTTGTTTCATTTTTCTGCAAATGAATATCCAGTTTTACCAACACCGTTTGTTAGATAGTCTCTTCCCCATTTAATGGATTTCAGCCCTTTGTCAAAGATCACTCACCATAGCTCAATGGATCTATTTTTGGGTTCTCAATTCTATGCCACTGGTCTATGTTTCTGTCATTGTACCAATACCAGGCTGTTTTGACTACTGTGGCTGTATAGTAGGTTTTGAGATCTGGGAGTGTGTGACCTACTTTTTTGTTCTTCTTCAGTAGGGCTTTGCTTATCTGAGATTTTTTTTCGTTTCCATATAAAATTAGTGATTGGTTTTTCCATATCCTTAAAGAATGTTGATGGGATCTGGATTGGGATTGCATTGAATGTATAGATTCCTTTGGGTAATACTGACATTTTCACAATGTTTAATCTTCCTATCCACAAGCATGGTATGTTCTTCCATTTATGTAGATCTCTTATGGTTTCTTGAGATAGTGTTTTGTTGTTTTCTTTTTACAGGTCTTTTGTGTCCCTTTAAGATTTATTCCCAAGCGTTTTATTTTTGGGGGTAGCTTGAATTTGGACAATCTACTTCCGTAGTAATACCACCTTGGAAACCCAGAAAGGGGTCGCTATGAGTTGGATCCAACTCAACGGCAGTGCTTTGCATTTTGTTTTATTTTAAATGGTATTGATTTCCTTATTTCTTTTTCAGTTGTCTCTTTGCTGGTGTAGAGGATTCCCACTGATTTTTGTATGTTGATCTCATATCTTGCTACTATGCTAAATCTCTCAATTAGTTCCAGTAGTTTTCTTGCTAAAATCTCTTGGGTTTTCTAAGTATAGAATCATGTCATCAGCAAATAGGGATAGTTTTACTTCTTCCTTACCAATCTGGATGCTTTTGATTTCCCTTTTTGCCTTATTGCCCTAGCTAGGAGTTATTCCATAGAGATACCACCTTGGAAACCCAAAGAGGGGTGGCTATGAGTCAGATCCTACTCAATGGCAGTGAGGTTTTGAGGAGGACTTCCAATACAGTGTTGAATAGCAGTGGTGATAGAGGGCATCCTTGTCTCATTCCCATTCACAAGGGGAATGGTTTCAGTAGCTCTCCATTGAGAATAATGTTGGCTGTTGATTTTGCATATATACCCTTCATTATATTGAGGAATGTCCTTTCTATTCTTATTTTGCTGAGAGTTTTGATCAGGAATGGGTGTTGGATTTTATCAAATGCCTTTTCTGCATCAATTGATAGGATCATGTGGTTCTTTTGTTTTGTTTATGTGATGGGTGACACTGATTGTTTTTCTAATGTTGAACCATCTTTGCATACCTGGTATGAACCTGATGGTCATAATTTATAATTTTTTTTATATATATTGTTGGAGTCTATTGGCTAGGATTTTTTTTTTTTTTTTTTTGAAGATTTTTGCATCTATATTCATGAAAGATATTGGTTTGTAATTTTCCTTTTTAGTGACATCCTTGCCTGGTTTTAGTATCAAGGTTATGCTTGCTTCTTAAAGTGAATTTGGGAGGATTCCATTCTTTTCTGTGTTCTGGAATGGTTTTAGTAGGATTGGTATCATTTTTTCTCTAAACATTTGGTAGAATTCTCTAGTGAAAGTGTCTGGGCCAGGACTTATTTTAGTTGGTAATTTTTTATGTCCTATTCAATTTCTTCTTTTGTTATTATTCTGTTCAACTTTTCTATCTCAGGCTATGTTAGTTTAGGTAAGTAGTATGTTTCTAGAAATGTGTCCATTTCTTCTAGATTTTCAAATTTGTTGGAGTACAGTTGTTCATAGTATCCTGATATTATTCTTTTTATTTCAGTTAGTTCTGTTGTGATGTTGCCCAATTTGTTTCCTATTTGAGTTATTTGTATTCTCTCCCTCTTTTCCTTTGTTAAATTTGCCAGTGGTCTCTCAATTTTATTAATCTTTACAAAACAGCAATTTCTGGTCTTGCTGATTTTTTCTATTGTCTTTCTGTTTTCTGTTTCATTTATTTCTGCTTGAATCTTTATTATTTCTTTTCTTCTGGTGACTATAGGCTTTTCTTGCTGCTCTTTTTCTAATTGTTGAAGATGTTGGGTTAAGGTGTTGATTTTTGCTCTTATTTTTTGATGTGTGCATTTATTGATATAAGTTGACCTCTGATCACTGCTTTTGCTGTGTCCCAAAGATTTTGGTATGTTGTGTTTTCATTCTCTTTTGATTCAAGAAATTTTTTAATTGCATTTTTTATTTATTCTATTACCTAATTGTTTTTAAGGAGTGTGTTATTCAGTTTCCATGAGTTTGCTGTTTTTCCATTGATCTTCTTTTTTATAGCATTGTGGTCTGAGAAGATGCTTTCCCAGTTTCAGTATTTTTAAATTTATTGCACCTTGCTTTATGGCCTAACATATAGTCTATCCTGGAGAATGTTCCATGTACACTGGAAAAGAATGAATATTGTGCAGTTATTGGGTGAAGTACTCTGTAGATGTCTGCAAAAGGGGCACGCAAGAGACATCTTCTGACCTCCTCTAACTATACAATAGAAAGACAGAATCACCAGCAGCAGCCCAAGGCCTGTTCTTAAGAGGCCAGACAAGCCACCACCCTCCAGCCCTATTACTAACTTTGATACCAACTGTTCCTCCTGTGGCACCCACCACCTCTCTGCTGGGTTAAATAATTCACTGTAGTGGCCACATAAAACTCACAGATTATGGGGTTTATTAGAGAAGCAACAGGCTACAATACAAGTTCAGGAACACACTTAGTTTCTCTCAGCCATCCATTTCTCTCAGTAGCCGGCCATCTCTCTCAGCAGCTGGCCATCTCTCTCAGCAGCCGGCCATCTCTCTCAGCAGCCAGCCGTCTCTCTCAGCAGCACATCTCTTTCAGCAGCACATCTATCTCAGCCAGCAGTGAGAGAGACTCCTTCTGCCTCTTCAAGGGCTCCTTTTGAGCATGGCAGAGTGGCCAAAAACAACCAATCCCAACATCAGAGTTCTACACACCAGGGGGGGGAGAAAACTTCCTAGAAAATTCCTTCATGCTGCTCCCAACAGAAATACCCCCAGGTGGATAACCTTAAAAAATCAGGAGCTACTCAGTTGCTCACAGCAAATTCCACCACAGAGTTTACAAAGACTATGGCTTAGAAAAGCCACACCATATAATTTACTACACTGCAATGTCTTCAAGGTCAAGTTGGTGGATTGTGTTGTTTAGTTCTTCTGCATCTTTGTTGAGTTTCTTTCCCGTTGTTCTGTCTTTCATTGGAAGTTTTGTGTTACAGTCTTCTACTGTGACTTTGGAGTCATCTATTTCTCTTTTCAATTCTGTTCAAGTCTGATTTACGTATTTTGGGGCTCTTTCACTGGGTCCATAGATATTTATTATGGTTATATCCTCTTGTTTAATTGATCCTTTAATCATTATATAATGTTCTTCTTTGTCTGTTATGGTGGTTTTTGTCTTAAACTCAATTTTATCAGAAATTAATATTGCCCCTTCTGCTATTTTTTGCTTGCCATTTGCTTGATATATCTTTTTCCAATCTTTAATTTTTAGTGTATTTTTGTCTTTATCTCTAATGTATGTCTCTTGTAAACAGCATATTGATGGGTTATGTTTTCTTATCCAGTCTGCAACTCTCCATTTCTTGAGTAGTACATTTAATCCATTTTTATTCAGAATAATGATTGACAAGTATGAATTTGTCACTATCATTTTATTATGTGCTTTTTTGTGGTGTTGCTGATTCCTTGTTCCATACAATTTTCCTTGCTGATCTCACTTCCTTCATTGCTATTGTATTGTTGTTGTTGTTGTTGTTGTTAGGTGCCATCAAGTTGTCTCTGACTTATACCAAGCCTATGCAGTGATACCACTGTGGAAATCCAAGGAGGGGTCGCTATGAGGCAGGTCCAACTCGACAGCAAATAACAACATTGCCATCTTGCCTGCATGGTTTCTGCTGAGAAATGAGAGCTTAATCTTATTGGTTGCCCTTTGTAGATAACTTTTCATTTTTCCCATCCTGCTTTCAGGATTCTTTTGGTCTTTGGTTTTGGTGAGTTTGATGATGGTGTGTCTAGGTAATTTTCTTTTGGGGTATCCTGTTTGGGGTTTGTTGTACTTCTTGAATGGATATATTCTTGTCTTTCATCATATCAGGGAAATTCTCTTCCAACAAATCTTCCACTATTTTCTCTGTGGTTTTGTTTTTTTCTTCCTATTCTGGAATTCCAATGACACATGGGTTATTCCTTTTGATGGTATCCCACATGAACATTAGGATTTCTTCATTTTGTTTTGATCTTTTTTTCTGACTGATCCCTTTCCAAAGAAGTATTGAGGTATTTGTCTTCAATGCTGCTAATTTTGTCTTCCATTGATTCAATTCTACTCCTTTGCCCTTTCAATATGTTATCTATTTCTGAAAATTTAGTATTAATCTTCTGGATTTCTATCTGTAGATTTTGTATCATTTCTAATTTTTCATTTATTTTGTCATTTTGTTCTTGTATTTTCTTCTGAAATTGTTCTGGGGTTTTGTCTGTGTTTTCTTTAATTTTGTCATTGTTTTCCTTGATCTGTGTCTCAATCCATTGAAGGTACCTAAATATAGTTCTTTTGAATTCCTTATCAGGGAGTTCCAGTTCTGCTGTTTCCTCCAAGATGTGTTCTGGGTCCATATCCTGGTCCCTTGTTTGTACTGCTTTGTCTTGCTTCTTTGTGTGGATTGTGATGCTCAGTCGTCTCTGAGACATTGTGACATTGTTGTATTTATATTTAATTGGTGATTGTACGTTGGAGTGATTCACCCAAGATTTTCATTTTCTTTGTTTTGTTTGGATGTATCTATGTAAACAGTGTACTATGCTCCTTTATTCACTAATTGGCAGTACTTATGCACTCAACACTTGTCTCCTGGTGGGTGTAATAGAGTATGAGAGTGGCTGCACAGATCTCTGTTAACTATTTGTGAAGAGCAGTTAAAGGTTTGTATTGGCTGTCATGTATTGTTGGCCAGTTGGTGCAGAAGCAAGTGGTGGCTGTTACTCAATTGGTGGGCCTGCAGAAGACGTGGGGGGTATGATTGGGTTGCATGGTCACAATTACTCTCTCCCGCTCAGTTAGTCAAAAACAAGAATTGAAAAACCACAAAAAAGTAAGACCAAAAGGACAAATAAACAAACACTACATAAACACACAGGAATAATCACCAAAAAGATAAAGGGAAAAAAAAAGAGAGAGGAAAGGCAATAAATGAGACGAAATATTTAAAGAAATACTTTTAAAAGACAAAAGAAATATGAGTCACCCATGCTCCATGAGAGTACACAGACTGGGATGGAATTTCCTGTTGGTGGGAGTAAGGGATGGCCGCACCTCCGTTCACTAAGAAGGTGTGGGTATATAAGTAACAAGGGTAATACTGCATCTCTCCAGTCCTCAGCCTCTGGTATGTGCTCAGTAAGTGGAGCCTATTCTTAGATCCCTGGAATCTGAGAGAACGTTGTGGCTTTTATCTAAAATGGTTGAACCGCTTGTAAACATTCAAAATGGTGCACCCTCTGGACAGCCACAAGTCCACAACTCAGTTTGTTGCCTTCTTTGCTGTTTACCTTTTCATTCATCAGCCACCAGTGTAGTCCTCCTTTCAGTCCTTGGTGAGCAGGACTGATTTTTATGTTAATTCTTAGGTCCTAACACCACTTGGAAATATCCAAACTGTCTGTGCTGTCAGGATTGCTGACAGTCCATAGCTCCATTTGTCTCCTTATTCAGTATTTTCATGCAGGTTCTTCTACTAGTTGGAGTTTAGTCCACTTCTGTATCCTTCCTTTCAAAGCTCAGGGCTCCAGGATTACCTTCTGTATCTGTGTCAGTTGGTTTCTCTGTTCTTTGTTGAAGACAGTCTGTGTAGTTTGTCTGGCTATTCTGCCATCTTACCAGAACCAGTACCTTTCTTCTTGATGGAGAAGCCTAATTTTGAGTCGTGGAAAGATAGCTTTCTTTCTTTCTACAGAAGTTTTTGATTCTTCAATTAGAGCACAATGAATGTGTTCTTTATTTTGTTAGGTATTTGCCTTTTTTAAAAAATAAAAATATCCAATCTATGACAGTTTTCTGAAGAGGATCATTGTGATTCTGTTTTGTAGTAGATTTTGGTAGGAGTAGTGGCTACACTGACTTAAGAATTTGGTATTAAGGAAATAAGATGTCTTTTTTAGAGTAAAATTATGACTCAACATATTGATGAATCTGAGTACATTTATGTAGAGGAAACTCAAAAGGTTTGTGCACTGTTATGTTACTGAAATAAACCTCTTAGAATATCCAGAGAAAGACTGTGTCATTCAAACTGTAGATCAGTTTTGGAAACCGTCTTGGAAGCTGGCTAAACATCTAAGCCTTGTGTAGGGTATAAGGAATGTAAGTTAAGAGACTTTTTACTCATCTCGTTCTGCAAAAACGGCACGAAGGCCACATGTTCTGACCTCCTCTAATCCCACAAGAGGAAGGCAGGATTACCAGCAGTAACCCAAGGCCTATTACTGCAAGACCAGACATGCTGCCTCCCTCCAGCTCTTTCACCAACCGTTCCTCCCAAAGCACCCACCACCTCTCTCTTGGGTTTGATAATTCGCTGCAGTGGCCACACAGAGCTCACAGATTATGGGGTTTGTTAGGGAAGCATCACAGGCTACAATTCAAGTTCTGGAAAAAAATGCTCAGTCTCTCTCTCAGCCCAACATCCCTCAGCCAACAGTCTCTCACAGTCTCTTTCCCAGCAGCACTGTTCCCTTGGTGTCTCACTCAGCGATGTGTGTCTCTTGTGTCTTTTTCCCAGCAACATGTGTGTCAGGAGCCCATGTGTCTTTCAGCAGCACGTCTTCCTCAACCAGCAGTCTGAGAGAGTTCTGCCTCTAGGAGGTCTCCTTTTGAGCCCGGCAGGGTGGTCAAACTAGCCAATCATAGTATCAGAACTCTAAGCACCTGAGAGAGAGTGGGCACCTCCCAGAACATTGTTTTGTGGCACTCCCAACAGAAATACTCCAGGTGGACAACTTCAGCAATCAGGAGCTCCTCAGTTGCTCATAGAAAATCTCACCTTGGAGTTTACAAAGACTTATGGGTAGAAAAGCCACACTAAGTAATTTACTACACCACAGGTTCCACTTGTCTTATATGTCAGTCATCTTGTGGACAATTGTTAGTCTGATGGCTTAAGTATTTAATGCATTTAATCACTCTCCTTGTTTAAAGTCCATGCTCACCAAGCAACCTTCTGATGAAGATTTTGCTCTCTATGCAAGTTCCTTCAAACACAGATATGCTGATTATGACAAATAATGTCCATATGAAAGTTGCAGTGTTCATTGCAAATTAATATTTTCCAATTCTGGTTTATATACCTGTCTATAATATCCTCCTTCAAGTTAGAAGTTAGATTAGCACTCACTTCTGAGGAGAAAATCAAGTTTTGAACTTGTCAGGCTAAGAACCTTGACATGTTTATCAAATTGATGCCATCCTGTGAGATTTCTTGAGAAATAGTTTATCAGTTTTCTCCCAGGGATATACTGTACTAGCATCATCATTCTCTGACTGATTTTCTCTTTTCTAGTTGAGATTTTTGACAATAAATATTGATTTATTGAATTAAATTTTCTTAAGGCATTTGACTGCTAACTGGAAGGCTGGCAGTTCAAACCCATCAATCACTCCTCAGAAGGAAGACTGGACAATCTACTTCCATAGAAATACCGCCTCGAAAACCCAAGGAGGGGTTGGTATGAGTCAGATCCGACTTGACGGCAGTGAATTTGGTTTTTTTGGGTACTACCCTAAATCTAATGGATATATTCTATAAAATAAGCTGTAGATTATATCGATTATATCAGATGCTGTTTTGAACCTGAAATTCCATGTCTTCTCAGCATGCAAGTGTATAGTCATCTCACTGTCACATTCTCCACACGCTTGCTCTTCTCCTTCACAGGTTTGTATTGGGATCGCTTCAGAGTTCTGATGGTAGTAAATACATAGTGAAATCTCAGCATGACAGCTCATGGTTTTTCTCCCCTATGGAACTTGTGAATAAAAAGGAAAATGGCAGGGATCTGTTGGAGGGAGAGTTTACTGTTAAGATCTACTGCGCTTTGACAAAGTGTTCAGCACTCAGCAGTGATTAAACAGGGTGACAGTTAAATTATTTTTAGCTCAAAAGTGTTCATGCTACTCCAAAGAGGCAAATGTTGTTTTTCCCCTTTGTCTTTCACAATACTCTAGCACACATACACATGCACAAATTCCAGAAGAGAAACAAACTGCAATTTCCATATTTGAAGTAGGAAAAAAGAGGTGGTAAATAATTTAAGATATTGTGATTAGTGATCTGCTTCTTAGCATATGTGCACAGGATGGAATATTATTTGGAGTCAAAGGATTGAACACACCTCACATGGTAGAAAATGTCAGACTTTATTCAGTTCTGTTTTGAGCTTCACTCATACTGACTAGGTGATTTTAACTGAACTACTGAATTTATATTCTTCTGGTTTCCTAGTAATTCTTATTGCATTGTTAAGAAAATTACATGAAACTATATGAGAGAAAAATGAGATGAAGTACCTAGTTTGGGACTTGGCTATGGAAGGTCTTCAGTGCATGATAGCTTTTATTATTGTGATCATCAATTTTATAATTACTACTACTATTTCGCCTCAGAAACCCAAGGAGGGGTCGCTATGAGTCGGGGCTGACTCGACGGCACATAACAACAACAACAACAACAACAACAACACAACTGTTATTATGACCTTGGAACATATCAGACAGTGAACATAAGTGCCTGGTTACTATTGGAAATACATGGGACATTTTGTATTTTTAAGTTTTTGGTATATGTTCCTTGAATTTAATGAATTTGTTTTTTAGTTTCCTCACTTTAAGGAACCATTAATCTCCTCTAGACCAACCCATTTAAAGCAGATAGAGAACAGTACAATAAGGATGATTACAAATTATGTGGGACTGAGGTCCACAATCTAACTGGATGCCAAAATCATCTTAGGTGCTTACTTGAAAATATAAGTTTCCTAGACTGTCACTGAAGATAGTACTTTGAGAGGTTGGGGTGAGTTGGTTCATCTCTATTTCTGACAGAGCTTTAGGGGATTCTCATGTGAAGGTTTTCAATGTGTAGGCCCTAACACATTATAATCAAGGTACTTCAGAGATTGTGGATGCATATTTGCTTTATTATGTATTACAAATTGACCAAACACAATCATGAAGGTGGTTTAACTAAGTTCTTGTTTTTTTTTTCCTCTCAATTTTTATCTCTATGCTGTTTGCTATTTATATGTAAATAAATTTTCTGCATTTTGGAGGTTTTAGGCTGTACGTAGAGCTACAGTGTTTTTATGACCACCTTCAAACTTCTGTCAGAAATTAAATTAAAAATCCTTGAAGAGCTCATTAAGTATTATGGATGCTGCATTGCATTCTGTGTTTGGTGGAGTGGATTCTCTGTGGACAGTGCTAGGAGTAATTCTCTGTCTTGTGTGAAATGTTTAGGTGAGGTAGCATCGGGCTCTCTGAGGATTGGAACTGTCACTGCACCGATACATAATGCCCATGAGAAAATGAAAGTGCCTGATGTTCTATTCTATGACAACATTCAGGTAAGATCATTGTTTTGTATTCATAGACAAATCACCATTTATATTGTGGCAGCTATCAAAGATTCAAGTGAAAGTGATGTTTAATCATTTTTATAATTTCCTAAATTCAAATTAAATGATTCAAACTGAAGAGAATGAAACTTAGTTCTATTAAGGCATTGCAAAACATAACATTCTTTCCAAATATACCTGAAAGAGGACTTTCTGCTACGACTAGGGTAATAAATTTTACACATATGTGTACACATGTTATATGACTGCACTTAAGGTAAATGAATTGAATACATTATTAAATTAATTAAAAACAAAATAGAACTAATAGTCATCCTCTCTTTTGCGTGCTTATTAGGTAAATCAGTATGTGTTTGATGCACCATTTTTCTACACATTCCTACTATTTTATTTTTGAGGGGATAGTTGAGAATTTCTGATTTCTAAACTAACCAAGCCTTATGGACCATCCATTAATACATAGAAATAGGTTTTTGTACTCAGAAGTTCACTTTATAGGTGTTTGCTTTCATAAGAATTATTCCAGGTAAAATTACCTATAATAATCATAATATAAAAGGCTTTTTTTTCTTGATTTTCTATCAAGCAGTTATATAGTTCTTATATTGTGTGGGGGAGGCACTTAATTTTTTCATGAAATGCTTTGCTATGAATGCGTGTGCAAATAATAACCTTACAGTTATAATTTAATAAAACTTTGTTATGAGTTGAACTGTGTCTGCCAAAAATAAGTGTTTTAAATCCTAATCTCTATGCCTGTGGTTATAACCCTATTTGAGAGTGGGTTGTCTTTGTTATATTAATGAGCCAGGATTGGTGTAGGGTATATCTTGAGTCACTTTCATTTGAGATATAAAAGAGATTAAACAGGGGAGCAGAGGAGAGATGGGTTAAGATGCCAAGCCAAATGGAGATGTCCAAGGGACCAGGAAGCAGAAAGGTGAAAAACAATGACCTTCCTCCAGAGCCTACACAGCTAGAAAGCTTTGCCCTAGATCTAGCACTCTCAATTTGAACTCCTGGCCTTCTAAATGAGAAAAGAAATTTTCTCTGTTTGTTAAAGCCACCCACTTTTGTTATTTCTATAATAGAAATAGATAACTTTGACAAATGTCTACTTACTATTTCACTACATGAAGAAGGTAGGAAAATTAAAGTAAAATTTCTTTTTTACTGTCATTCTCAGTCTTCCTTATTGTCCAATGAGTACCATATTTTTCCCCTTAATAATATTAACAAAGTAGAAAGTACCTAGGCAAATTTTCTTCCTCAGTAAAAGCATTGTATAATATTTTTAAGTCTGTCAAAATTAAAATTTTCTGTGGCATAGCAAAAGGGATAACCCTTGTTTTTATTTATTCTATAGCCAATTAAGTATTGTATATTTTAATTTTCTTCCTAGAGCATTACTGCTCTTGTATGAGCAGTGGACAAATGAACAGAAAATAAACTTATTTAGCTCAAAAGGAGAGAGAGAAAAAAGAAACAAAACTTTCCCATCAAATAGAAACAGAAACGTGATTGTAAGGGAATACACACTTTTCTGGCATTGACAGAATCACACTCTGCACATGTAGTAGAAAGGAACCAAGAGAAAAGACTTAGGAAACTGTGTTATAAGTGACAATTTGAAAAAACCCTTGGTGACAAAGGTTGAAAAGACTTCACAACATTTAAGAATGTGGGAAATTGAGGAGGGAGGAGGAACTTTGTTCTCTGAACACAGTGTCTGTTGCCATGGTGTTTATGACATACACATTGAGGACTGCAGGGCTCCTGTGAACTTTACACAGTGGCCCTGGGGGACGTTTTGTAGCCTGTCTTCAAATGTACTGTCTGGTCCTAAAGCTTTATGACTTAATCATTAATAAACCATATTTGAGCTGTCCCCATTCTGGGGGCAGTGGCTTGATTAAATTTGGTTCTGTTGTATGCATTACTGTGTCATCTTTGCAGCAGTAGGCTGAGTGCCTCTGGCCAATTTTAGATGCTCCTTTACTCCTCTTTGCCCTTGGGTCCCCTTAGCACACTGTGTTGCAACTGACTTTTTAAATATGTGTTTTCACATCACTAAGTTAAAGCCCCTCGGAAGGACAATAGGGCAATCTACTTCCCTAGTGATACTGCCTTGGAAACCCAAGGAGGGGTCTCTATGAGTCGGGTCCGACTCGATGGCACATAACAACAACAACAACAAAGTTAAAGCCCTGGGTGGTTTGTTGTTTCTTATTTTTATTTTTATTTTATTTTGTATCTCAGCAAATACCACTGTGCCTGTCACTTAACAACTATTGACTGGATGTGTGGTGAGTGGATTAATGAAAGATAGAATAAGATTTGAAGATATATAATCAGGAGTATTATTAGTTCATTAAATCTTTCATTAAGAACTATTATGCTTTTAGCAGAAAGGAGAGATTGGAGAAGAGAGAGATTAATAGGCTCTTAATAAGCTTAAGGAGTTTAGCTCTGAAAACATTTTAAAAATGTTTCTTGCCTTGAGCTAAAGTATTGATATACAGAGATTAATGTGTATGTGTGTATATGTATGTGTGTGTAGAGAGAGAAATACACACATATATATCCCATCTCTTTCTCCCTCTCACACACATGCACACAAAGAGCTCCAAGGATCACATTGCTTCTAATCTCATGAGGGAGACAAATAAGTAAGTACACCTGGTTATCACGCAATGTGGTGGAAGTATGCTCAGGTTACTATGGTAGCACTGATGAGATGGAATGCGCATGGAATATAACCAGGCAAAGGAGGGAAGGTTTCTCAAGCAGAGACACTAGTATTTACAGACACTTGGCTACATGAGACAGTGGCTTCATTAGGAGCTACATTGTTGTTATTGCTGTTGTATACCATCAATTCAATTCTGACTCATAGCAACCTTATCGGCAGAGGAGAAGTGCCCCATAGGGTTTCCTAGACTATACGTCTTTACAGGATCAGATCACCAAGTCTTTTATCCTGCACAGTGACTGGTGGCTTTGAACTTCCAACCTTTCTGTTAGCAGCCAAGCGTTTAATCATTGTGCCATCAAGGCTCCTTTAGGGAGCACATGCAGGTAATTAGTTCCTCAAAACTCAAACTGACTGCCATCAAGTCAGATCCGATTCATAGCGGTCATTGGATTTCCAAAGCAGTATCTCTGTGGAAGTAGATTGCCCAGTCTTCCTTCTGAGGAGTGGCTGATGGGTTTGAACCACCAGCCTTCTGGTTAGCAGTCAAATGCCTTAGGCACTACATCACCAGAACTTGGTGCAAATGTTTAATGCACTGGCTACTAACTGAAAGGTTGGAGGTTATGAGGGAGTCATTCAAAGATGTTAAGCAAATTTCTGACTTTGCTAATTTTGTATTGACTCTTCAATGTTATCAATGAGGTAGAAGGCAAAAGAGAGGCCAGTTAGGAGATACAGTAGTAGTCCAGGTGAAGTTATGAAGGCTCTAAACCAAGGCAGTGTCAGTAGACAGTGAGAGGACACGTTGCAGAAGTAATTATGAGGATGAATCAGTGAAACTTTGTGTTAGGTGGAAGACATGGATTCTGCTTCAAGGAGCACATACTCAAAACAAAAACCAAACTCACTGCCATCGAGTCACTTCTGACTCAGCGATCCCCATTGGGTTTCCAAGGCTATAAATCTTTACAGAAGTATATTGGCTCATCTTCCTTCCATGGGGTGGCTGGTGGGTTTGAACCACTGACCTTCTAGTTAGCAGCCAAATGCCTTATCCACTACACCACCAGAGCTCCTTAAGGAGCACATAATATAGTGGAAAAACCAGAGAGGGAAAAGGAGATTATACTATTGCTTGAACGATTTCTCTTAGAAAGATTAGCACAAGCCTGGTCCCTATGAGGGGGAGGTTAAAGATGTCCAAATGTCCAAACTACTGTGCCACTCCATCATTTCAGATTTTAACTCCCCCTCTCAGTAATCTCCCCTGTCTTAGGGTTCTGTATTTCACTGTAACGCCTCACAGAGCTCACAGACACCCAAGGGATCATCTCACGTAGTGGTGGTAGAGGCTGGGAAGCTGGCAAGTGGCAGGTCTGTGAGTAGGTCTGGAGGATCCTCCCAGTTCTCGGGGTTTGATGAACCTCGATCAGCAGATCAGATGATGGCTGCCATCCCAAATCCAGGGATGAAATGACGATGAGCCAAAACACAGAACCAGAGCAAGAGGAGGGCGAACCTTCCCAGGAGATTCATAGGTATACCCTCAAGGAAGGTAAGGGTGTTGATTTGAGTTATACCCACCAGCAAGGCAGCACTCAAGATCTATTCCACCTGTGTTGCTCCAACAAAAGTAACCCAAGTGGATGGTTTTAACAACCAGCAGCTACTCAGTTGCTCACGGCAAATCCCACCACAGAGCCAATTGCCAGTCATTTTAGGGAAATGACTACTGCTAGCTGCCCAGCCAAATTGACACCCGACCTTAACTACTACACCACCCCAAACAGACATGGATAATAAGATTTACAACACATCACCAAATGGAGGACGGTGGCTAGAACGGCCACATCAAGCAATTCACTGCAACTATATTATTCCCCATGACTGGAGCACAGAGTGAGAGAAGAACATTGGCAGAAAGTGAGGCTGAGCATAGATGAAGAAAGCTAAGGAGTAGTATTTATTTATTCTTAAAGTAGTAGAGAGTCATTGAGGAATTTTGAGAAAATAAGTGCCATGAGTTTGCATCAGGGTTATAGAGAACACATTGCCTTAGGAAAACACTGGTTACAGAGGCAAATAAGCTGATAAAAATCTAGGCCAGAGATAATAAAAAACTGAAAGCTGTGGGGATAGAAATGAAAGAATAGATGCAGTTGACTTTTTGGTGGTTTAGTTGTTAAGACTTGATGTGTAATTGCATCTTTAAAGAAAATAAAAATCCTTATAACTGGACCAATAAGCAATATTATGATAAAGGAGAAAAGATTAAAGTTGTCAAGGATTTCAGTTTACTTGGATCCAAATCAACACCCATGGAAAGCAGCAGTCAAGAACTGAAACAGCATATTGCATTGGGCAAATCTGCTGCAAGAGACCTCTTTAAGGTGTTAAAGAGCAAAGATGTCACTTTAAAGACTAAGGTACACCTTACCCAAGCCATAATATTTTTAATAGCCTCATATGCATGTGAGCAACTCTGGTAGCGTAGTTCCTAAGGCACTTGACTGTTAACCAAAAGGCTGGCGGTTCAAACCCACCAGCCACTCTTCGGAAGGAAGGGCAATTTACTTCCGTAGTGATACTGCCTTGGAAACCCAAGGAGGGGTCGCTATGAGTCGGGTCCGACTTGACGGCACATAACAACAACAACAATATGCATGTGAGAGCTGGACAATGAATAAAGAAGACTGCAGAATTGATGCATTTGAGTTGTGGTGTTAGAGTAGAATATTGAATGTACCATGGATTGCTAGAAGAATGAACAAATCTGTCTGGGAGGAATAGCTGAATGCTCCTTAGAAGTGCAAATAGCCAACTTCGTCTCTTATACTTTGGTTATCAGAAGGGACAAGTCCCTGGAGAAAGGATATCATGCTTAGTAGAGCAGAGGGTCAGTGAAAAAGGAAAAGACCCTCAACAAGATGAACTGCTACAGGGGCTGTGACATGGACTCAAGCATGGCAACAATTGTGAGGATGATGCATGACCAGGCAGTGTTTTGTTCTGGTACACAGGGTCCCTATAAGTTGTAACCAACTTGATGGCACCTGGTGGCATAGTGTCTAAGGCATGTGACTGCTAACCAGAAGGCTGGTGGTTCAAACCCACCAACCATTCCTCAGAAGGAAGGTTGGGCCATCTACTTCCATAGTGATACCATCTCTGAAACCCAAGGAGGGGTCGCTATGAGTCAGATCCAACTCGACGGCAGTGAGTTAGTTTAACAGCAACAAGGCAGGAGTGATGTGGGCAGGAAGATGATGATGACAGGGGTTTGGGCAAGAGGTAGAAAAATGATGCCATTCATTGGGATAAAAGGTATAGAATAAAAAAAAATGAAATTGAAGAGAAAGCAGTGAGTCAAATTTTGGATATGTTGAGTTAGAGGAGGTTGGGCAATAACCAAGTGGTCTGATAGTCTGTTAGAAATACAAGGTGAAGGTAGGGAGAAAAATCTTTCTGTTAAAGATCAGTATAGATTTGGTAAGCAGTTCTGGTGGCTCAATGGTGAAGCTTTCAGCTGCTAACTGAAAGGTCAGCAGCCTCTTTGTGGTAGAAAAGACTTGACAATCTGCTCACATAAAGATTATAGCCTAGAAAACCCTATGGAGGCAGTTCTACTCTGTCACATGGGGTTACTATATGAGTCAGAAATTGAGCTAACGGCACCCAAAAACAACAGAATATGGGTTTGTGTCACTTAAGGTCTGTTTGGATAATGTCCAACTACATATATGTCTGTGGTCCCATGAGTTTTTTTTTTTTAAAGGGGAGAAGTAGTTCTCCTTTTGTTTACTGTCTCCCCCTAATGGTTTTGACACAATGTGTATAATAATGGTCTCAAATATAGCAGTGATTGTGAGGATGGCTTAGGACCAGGCAGTGTTTCGTTCTGTTGTATATAGGGTAGCTATGAGTTGGAATCGGCTCATCAGCACCTAATCACAACAAAGATGATTTCAAAGATCCCAAGCACAGACTCTTGCAGCACTGGACCATGGGCAGGATACAGGCAGGTGAGGCAGAGAACATGGCTCTAAGTGTCAACTTTTGGGCTTTGTCTGGTGGGCAGGTGATGGTGCCTATGGCGCCAGTGGGGCTGCACAACTGGGCGGCTCCTGCTGCTCAGGTGATTGGAATAGTGGGTGGGGCTGGGCGTGTGTGGCTCCCTTCCTGCTCACTTCCTCTTGTTCCACTCTTGTCCCCGCCCTCTCATCCATCACTGTTACAAGTGCCTGCTCCTCTAGTCTCCTCTAGCAGCAGCTCTAGTAGTGGTAGCAGTAGCAATGAGGACAACTGGAAGCAGGTTGCTATAAGGTTTTAATATGGTGTTCACACAATGTCCAAATCACATAATATCCTGTTTAACAGAACATGACCTTAGACTTAACTAACACTAGTTGATTTGAATAATCTAATTAGATGTAATGAGGGCATGAAGTAGGAGGACATGAGAATAGTAAAAAAGCTAAGAATATAAATATTGTTTGAATTATTTTGTAGCATTTACATCACTATACTAGTGCTTAGCGAGCTCTGGTGGTGCAGTGGTTAAAGCATCCACCTGCTAAGCAAAAGGTCAGCCGTTCAAACCCACCTACTGCTCCATAGGAGAAAGATGTGGCAGTCTGCTTCTGTGAAGATTTATAGCCTTGGAAACCCTATGGGACAATTCTACTCTGTCCTATAGTGTTGTTAGGAGTTTGGAATCTACTCATTGGCAGTGAGTATGTTAGTGCTCATTCTATCATTTTTTATTTCTCATGCAGATTAACCCATTTATTACTGCAACAACTGGAAATTGGCACTAATTTTTAGCACTTACATCTTAGACAGAAGAGGTCTCCAAGCTTACCACTAGAAACCAGACTAAAATAATGTCTTAGAACTCCCTTTTAACTAAACCAAAACAAACCCACTGCCATGGAATCGATTCCGAATCATAGCGACCTCCATTGGGCTTCCAAAGCAATAAATCTTTATGGAAGTAGATTGCCCCATCGTCCTTCTGAGGAGAAGCTGGTGGTTTTGAACTGCCAACTTTCTGGTTAGCAGTCACATGCCTTAGGCACTGCACCACCAGAGCTCCTTTCCTTTTACTCAGGGCAGTCTTATATCTCAGTTTGCTTATAACACTTCCTGTTTGTATGTGTCCCAGCATAATTATTAATAGTATCTCTCTTTACTTTAAAAATTGTTTTAGAATGGACAATAAATTGATATGATCATCCTACTTCAGGCTTTATTAAAACTCTAGCTCCAATGTGAAAACATTTAAAAAAATTAAAACCCAGCAAATACTTACCTGTTTATGAAGGAGGGAAAAACTTTCTGTTGTTCTTTCTAAAGAAAAAACTGTGAAGAAAAATATTGGCTAAATTTGACAAGTAAAATCTTATGATATATTTGGCAAGGAAAAACTTATGATTAAATAAACAGAAAAGAAAATATACTATAAAGCAAGTTTAAAAAAAAGAGCAAGTGGCAATATCAACAGCATGTATTCCATGTGAAGTGCTAATTTTCCTTATGTTTTTCAAAACATACAAATAAGAAAAACAGGAATGTTTGACTTTTAACAATAAGCAAAAAATAAACAAAAATCCATTAAGGAATTAATTTTAAGGCATTAGAAATCCACTCAAAGATTTAATTTGAAAAAAGATGTTCTTATTGCATTGTACTTTATAATAGAGAAGAATTGGAAATAACCTAGAAGTATATGGGTTTGATAAGTAAATCTTGGAATAATAATAAAAAAATACTATGTAGTCATTTAAATCATAGTTTAGGGGTAAAACACATCCCTCTGTGCTTGAAAATGCAGGTCTAAATGGAGTTTGGCATCTGATGAGCTACCTTAACACCCTAGGTATTTGGATCCCATTTTATATTCAGAATGAACACAGCTTGTGTCTATAATGTGGATAAAGAAGATTTCCACAAGAGGGGTACTGTTCTTTCCTAGCCTTAGTGATTTTAAATAAGTTTTTCAAAGGGTTGATGTTGGACTTACTGGGAACATAAAAAATAAATAGCAGATATGTGGATTATAACAAGAAATAACAAAGAAATCATTTTACTCTGTACAAGTTTACCAGTCTCCATGTATTGTTGACACTTTAGTTAATAAGCCAAAAAAAAAAAAAAATTATTTTGAAGTTTATCCTTTATTGTGGGTATTTAGTTTTAAGTTACTAAAAGTCTTTTTTTTTTTGTTTTTAATCAGTAAAATGCTGAATATAAGTAGCTTCTTCTCATAGTCAAAGCGAAAAGAATCACAATGTTCTTTTGCCTTTTTTATAATAAAAGCCATTTGCCATTGAGTTAATTCTGACTCTTGGCAATCTGGTGTCAGAGTACAACTGTCCTCCCTAGGATTTTCAATAGCTGGTTTTTTGGAAAGGTGCTCTGGTGGTGCAGTGCCTAAGGCATTTGACTGCTAACCAGAAGGTTGGTGGTTCACCAGCCACTTCTCAGAAGGAAGATGGAACAATCTAGTTTCATAAAGATTTACCACTTTGGAAACCCAATGAAGGTCACTATGATTCGGAATTGACTTGATAGCAGTGAGTTGTTTTTTGGAAGCAGATCACCAGGCAGGTCAGGCTTTTCTTCCAAGGTGCCTTTGGGTAAACTTGAGAACCACGAAGCTTCTGTTTAGAAGTGAGCATGTCAAATTGTTTGTACCACCCAGGGACCCCTTTATTCATATTGGAAACTTCAGTCACTGCGTGCTTATGGGTCCATCATTGACTTGATATAGAAAAATCAAGAGAAAGTAATAATGATATTAACTGTTCTGGGATTAGATACCCCCCCACACACACACACAGTACCACTGCACACACTCTACTGCTGCACATATACACATGCATGCCCCGTGCCTACTCCTGGAATGATCCTTTGACCTACTTACAGGAGCACTATTTTTCAATATATAAAATAACAATGTTTTCTCTATTAAAAAAAAAAAAACACAACCTGCAATCCTGTTCTTATACTGTGTCATAATTTTACTTGAAAAATGTGAAAGGTAAATAATGTATTTTTAAAACTACAACTATACGTAGTTTTGAAGGTAATAGTTTAGAGGAAGTCAATGTAACATGGTCTATGGAAATCTCCACTTATTTGAGGAAGGCTTTGTATATTTACATTAGCAACTATTAATTTAAATACTAAATTACAAGTCAACTCTACATACTTTAATAGCTGAAAGATATTTTAACTGAATTTTTAAAACTCTTTGTCTTGTTAGTGACTTTGTCTTGTTTAGGCAAATTATTTAAAGTTTTCAGTTTGGTGGTAGAACTTATTTATAACCACAGCATTAGTTTCATTTTTTTGTTGTTGTTTTGTTTTTTTGTTTGTTTTTAATCATGTTGTTAGAGTATTGGCTGTCATAAGAGATCTGTTTTTTCCATGATGATATTTTTGTAGTTACTTATTTCACCTTAATTGTACAAAACTCAATTAACTTCTAGTTCTTTTTCCTCTAGCACATGATAGTGATGGAAGATATGCTAAAAGACTTTCTTCTTGGAGAACACTTGTTATTGGTTGGTAACCAGGTGAGTTATGGCTGGATCCCAGGCTCTAGGCAATATATATATATATTAGTTTAAAAGCAGTGAGTTTCTTCTTACTGAAATAAGTTTTGGGAAAGAATTCTCTCCTCCCTCCTCCCCCCAATTAAAAAACTGGTTTAATTAAACAAAGAGACTTCCGCCCTCTGAATTTTAGAATCATCTCAGAGCTTAAATCACCACCCCACTGTTCGTTCAGTCACCCATAAAGTCTAGACCAGTCTACCTCATCAACATCTATTCTTGTTTCCCATATCTGTCGCCCCAGCCTAGCTTGCCATCACCTGGATTACACCAACAATTTCCACCATAGCTCCACGCCCACATTCCTCTTGCTCTGACCTATCTCGTGCTCTGCAGCCAGCTTGATACTTCTGAAACTAAAATCTGATTAAGCTCACTTTTGGTTTTGCTTGAATTAGCTCTCCCTTGCCCTTAGAATACAGTAGGATCTTCAGTGTGACTTGAATGTCCTGCAGCCTCAGACTCTGAGCACCTCTCTGGCCGAAACCCCTGACTCCCTCCTTTCACTCTGTCTTAGCTTGAGCCACTCTGAACTTTCTTTAGTTTCTTGTGTCTTCTCTGGTCCTTGATGTATGCTCTTCCCTCTCCATGGAGGACGCCTCCCCTTGTTTACCCCTCTCCCCAATCCCTGACTCCTGGGAGGAAGGCCTTCCCTTGTCCCTGGCTGAATTAGGTTTCTCCTGTTTTTACTCCCCTTTCTCTCCCTTTCATCACTCTACTCAAATGCTACTGTAAATACACAGTGAATGCCTCTGTTTCCAGCTTGTCAGTGTGGTCTTCTAGGGCAGGGACAACATTTCTCTTGCTCATCTCTGTATCCAAAGAGGCTGTGAAAGTTCTTAGAAATTGTTCTAAAATGCTATACAAATAGTGGCACAACATCTAGTATGCTACCTCCAATCTGTGTCCAGTCCCAGAGAAGGGAACAAGACCCTCAGGCAACAGACTGGGCAATGGCATAGGTCAGGTGATGGGAAGAGGACCTATACCTCTGTAGGTACATGGTTGGACTCCAGCATATCTTGAAAATGGGAGATCCTGCTGTTTTTCAGACTTGGCCACATAACTGTGGCTCAGCAACCAGGTACACAGAGGCCGCCAGCTGAAGATCCTTAGGAGGAACAGGCAGAAGACGTGTCATGGTGTCTTGCCTTCTCTTATTCCCATTCTGTCACCCTTCTCTTTGGAGAATGGAAACACAGAGATTGTATTCAGTGTAGGTTTGCTTCTTATAGCTAGCCTTTTTCATAGCAAAAAGGTTGTCAGTTCTTTGATTATAAACTTCTAAAACAGTCAGTGTCATATAATACCAATGTTGAAGGAACCTGTAGATTTTGTAAGTCAATTATGCCACCTGTGTCCTTTAAATTATCTAGTGAAAGACTCTCTTAGATTGTCATTTGTTGTCTTCCATCATCTCATCCACATGCCTCCAGCCTAGTGTCTCAGTTCTCCTCTCAAACTCTTGTCTTCATCTGAATTCAGCACTCTGTTCCCCAGATATGTCCTCTTCTCCCTGTTACATCCCAGCCTTTGCTCTTTGCCTGCATGGCCAGCATGCTCTCTTGTTCCCCTCAGATTTGCTACTGAAATCTATTCAGTCTCAGAGTGGTAACTGATACCATAGAAAAGAAGCAAGCTGCCTTCCTGTCCGGGTTTTCCAGTTCTCTGTGTGATAATGGTAAATTGTCATTCCTTTTCTCAAGTCTTTTCCTTTTTACCTGTAAAATGATAGGATTGGAATGGGTATTTTCTAAGGTCCTTCTGGCTTTCCATTTTATAGCATGTTTCTTTAAGAAAGCTTTTCCTGAATGCGTTAGCCCGCAGGTTGACCCCATTATATATATAGCAGTTCATTTATAGCTTTCTCTTGGCCTTGTTTTAGACTTAAGTGCCTATATGTGATCTCTATACTAAATTAAAAGCCCCTTGAGAAAAGTGTGTGTTCTTTTTGCATCCTCCCTGATGCCTTGCATACAGTAAGCATTCATCACATATTTGCTGAGTGAATCACTGGATATTAGAGGACTACTGTTAGTTGCCATTGGGACTCATAGTGACCCCAAGCGTGTCAGAATTGAACAGTGAACCATCAGGTTTTCAAGGCTGTGACTTTCTGAAGCAGACTTCAGGCCTGTCTTCTAGGGTGCCTCTGGGTGAACTCCTAGTAGTTGGGTACTTAACCATTTGTATCTCCCAGACTTACCCAATTAGGAGACTATTGTTAGATGCCATTGAGTCAATTCTGATGCATAGTGACCCTACAGGACAGAGTGGAACTGCCCCTTAAGTTTTTTGAGGCTGTAAAGTTTATGGAAGCATCTTTCTCCCACAGAGCAGCTGGTGTGTTCAGACTGCCAACTTTTCAGTTAACAGCCGAGCACTAAACTACTGCTCAATCAGGGCTCTGTATTAGAGGACTAGCTAAAATAAATTCCTAATGAGAGACTGAAATGATTTAGAAGTAATAGTGCCTAAGACATTTGACTGCTAATCAAAAGGCTGGTGGTTCAAACCCCCCAGCCACTCCTCAGAAGGAAGATGGGGCAATCTACTTCCATAGTGATACTGCCTCGGAAACCCAAGGAGGGGTCGCTATGAGTCGAATCGACTCAATGGCAGTGAGTTGTATTTTTGGTTTTTTGGGTTTTTTTTTTTTGGTATAAATTTAAAATCTAGGCTTGTTTCGATTATTTTCAAGAGATTCTAAAATACATTGACCAGATTTCCTGTTCTGTAGACTTGCAACTGTGAGGGAAACAAATGAATAAGGTAGAATCTAGGGACGGCCCATTCTAAGGAGTAAGGTGTTAAATAGTTCATTTGACTGGATACCGCTGTAAACGGATAGGATCAGAGACTTGGCAGCATTATCACCAGGACACAATAATGAAATACTAATTACCTAAAATTTCCTAATACTAATTGAATGCTAATTACGGTTTAGCTAATTAAATGAAGTATAACTTTGCCCAAACTAATATTTACCAGGACAGGAACTGAAAATTGGACCATGGTGATGGCTAAATTTTTATTTTTTTTAATACCTTAACTAACTTCAGTTTCTTTCGTATTTATTTTCAGAAGCTGAGTTCATTAGTGAAAATATCTAGTTCATTAGTTGCAATATCTATCACAAGATTAGTCACCTGTTTGTTTCTAAACAAGATGTTCTATCTCGATTAGAACTAACCAAAACCCACTGCTGTTGAGTCGATTCCTACTTATAGCAACCCTATAGGACAGAGTAGACCTGCATCATAGAGTTTATTTACAGAAGCTGGCTACCACATCTTTCTCCCGAGCAGCTGTTGGGTTCAAACTGTTGAACTTTTGGTTAGCAGCTGACCATTTTAATTACTGTGCCACCAGGGCTCCTTTTGATTAGAAAGGCTCTAAGTCCATATTTATTTATTTGCAAATAACATGCTCTTTTTATGTTTGGGGTGGAAGTAGGAAGGTGTTGTTTAAGTGGTACTGTTTTTGTTAATGGTGATGAAAATTTAGAAATGGATAGTGATAATTAGCACATATAATGGTAAATATTGTTAATGTCACTGAATTGTAAAGGTCATAGTGGTTGAAAAGTTTTGCTATGTATATTTTACTGCACTTAAAAAAAGAAAGAAAGAAAGTGTCTGTTTTAAGATCTGAGCAAGTTTCTATGGTTAGACTCTTGTTTAGTTCCATCTGATATGTATGAGGGAGAAGAAAGCCACCTCAGGCTTTCTGGACTGGCAGATGCATAGCAAGCACCCCCAAGAGATGCGCTGTGGAGGGGATTGGGATGGAGGTTATGTGTTCTCTTTCCTTGTGCTCTGAGAGTCTGAACATCTAGGAGAGGAGAGATCCTTGTCCTAAAATGTGTACTTTTGAAATCACAGTAGTTCAGGTCCTTCTTCAGTCCTTTTGAACATGCCTTGCTTCATTTATCAACAGTGTTTCAGTACCTCTGTTATTTTTCATGCCTCTTCTCACTTTCACCCTTATTTTCCATTTTGTGGAACGAACCGCTGGAAAAAGGAAAAAGACAAGGGAATGAAGGTGCAGGGGGTAGGTTGGGACCACCAGCTCTGACTCTCCTGTGTAGCGTCACTGGTGTTTCCGTTCAAATGCAGAGTGACAGCCATCTGGGAGAATGCCTATTTTAATCATGATTTATTTTCAAACCAAGTGAAGCATTTTGAAGTAGTTGATCAGGCTTGCTTCTTTCTTATTCACTTTCTAAAATGTTAAATGATGACTATTAAAAAAAATGACTAAGCAGTGAAGCTTTGGGGTTTAAATATTGACAGATGCCCTCAGTGCGTTGGTACAGTTATACAATAAATTGGAATGAATGCTCTTTAGACAAACTTCCAGATTTTCTATAGGTAGATACAGCCTACTAAGCTTTCTGTTTGCCAATTACCAACTGGTGAAAGTCCCTGAGGAAACTTTTCAACAGTTGAAATTGTAAGTTTAGTTATGTTGTTGCAAATTATTCTGTTACTAGTGGCAACTTTTATAATGAGAAAATGTAAAGGGATAACTTGATTTTGAGGTATCTCAAGATTTATCATCTTTATTAAACACAACCTCAGTTTTTCCTTCCAGATATTTTTTCTAAGGATCTAGATGTTATATGATTTCACATCTCCTGGGAAGCCTATAATCAGTACCATAATCAGTAATTAGTACTTATTAAAATTAAAGTAGTCCATATCTTATTTTGGTGAAATAAAAGTGATAACGTATTTTTGATACTTTCTGTTTTCTGTGTGGCACAGCACTCAGGCAAATTGACGCAGAATTGCTACCTTTCAGCCAAAAGGAATAGGGTGGCCTGAGGTTATGTGTGTTTGGTGGTCACTTAGTATCTGTTGCATATTATAGAGTCACTTTAATATGCTATATCATGCATTATTTTCTATGTGCTGTAATTTGGCTGTTAACTAGAATGTCAGGAGTTCAAACCAGTGGTTCTGCAGAAGAAAGATGGGGTGATCTACTTCCATAAAGATTTACAGCCTCAGAAACCCAATAGTGCTCGTTATGAGTTGGAATCAATTTGATGGCAATGAGTTTGGTTTTTTGAGTGAGTGATTATAACATCACATACGCCTTTCAAGCAATTAGGAGTTTCATGTCGTTTTCTTTCTTTCTTTTTCTTTTTTAAAATCATAACATGAATTTCTCTTTATTTCCGTTTTTCCTAAGAGGAAAAAAGAGAAATGATTAGTTTCTAGCCAATGATGCTTTGCCTGCCCCAGCTCTGTCTCAAAAATGAGCTTCCTGCCTTCTCTTCCTTCCCATACTTACTTTGCTTTTGACTAGTAGAACCATATTCCACTTGGCAGATAAAACATTTAAGGTGGAAATTTTCAGTTACAGAGTGAGGCTGTAACTACATCATTTCTTTTTGTTCCATAAAGGCCTCAAGAATAAACTTCTGTTTTAAAATAAGAACACGTGAGTTTTGAACAAGAACAAAATAAATAAATAAAATTTTTAAAAGATAAAAATTGTCAGCGTTAAGTTAAAAAGAGATTACCTGAGTTTTGTAAGTTTTATCAGATAATTGAAAGGAAAATTTATTTCAACAATGTGGTGTTCTAAAATAGCAGGAACCTTTACATAAAAATCCTTTTAAAAACAGGCAGTGTTTGTTTTAAGAAATGAAAAAAATCATCTACATTTAATAATATTGTTTGGTTTCTAATATTGGACAAAATCATATAGCCAGTCAACAAAATTTATGTTTAATAACAAGCAATAACCTCACAAGCACTTGTAATGATTATAGTCAGTAAAACACTTGCCAGGGTTCCTCAACTTCATTTTTCTTCTAAGCCAACTTTTTTTTTTTTTAAAGTTTCCCAAATAACAGTAGTCTGGTGCAATTTAATGCTTAAGCTCTCTTGATATTCCACAGGCCATATTGTTTGCCTTTACCAAAATTCTAGTACATTATTTCTTCATTGTCAAAGCAAAAGTCAGCTCTGGGTGATTTTCAAGTGGTTGCTTCCTCTATCTTGACTTTCATGTTCTTCGTGCATTTAAATTACTAAATCTTTAGGTGTTCTTTTTTATTTCATGGTAAGTTCTGATCTCTCAGCAGAGAGATAAATCTTAAGAAGTATCTCTTATAATTCCTTTCTAGAGAGGTGCTCAAAACCACCCATGATTTGGTTCCAAGTTCTCTTTATAACTCTATTTCTTCCAAAGTGCAGTTTCTCACTCTGCCTGAGTACCATACTCTTCTGCTTTCCCAGCCTTTACTTGTGTTGTTTGCTTCATCTTTGTCTGCAAATTCTGCTGGTGGGCAAGAGCTCAAATAGTGTTTCCTCTGAGTCTTTGTTGTTGTGTTGTTGTGTGCCATCCAGTTGAAACCAACTCATAGTGACCATATAGGACAGAGTAGAACTGCCCTATAGGGTTTCCTAGGATGTAATCATTATGGGAGCAGATCACCAGGTCTTTGCTCCCACAAGAGCCACTGCTGAGTTTGAACCACCAACCTTTTGGTTAGCAACCAAAAGCTTAACCATTGTACCGTCACAGTCTTTCATAGTCTCTCCTAAATAGAAGTGATCTTTTTTTCCCCCTACCTTTTATTTTCTCCTTGTTATGATTTACTTCTCTTTTACAATCATTTGGATATGCATTTGATTTAGTTTATAATTGAATTATAAATTTTTTATGAATTAGGATCAACAACTTTAATATTTGTATGTTTTATAATTTTCAGTGTACTTTTATATCACCTCATTTAGCTCTACAATAATTTTGAGGTAAATATTTTTATTTTTTACAGTTTACAAAATGAGGTTCAAAACAGTTAACATATGTTTAAGATCACCTAGTTAGTAAATGACAAGTTAGGTCTTAGACCTATAAAGGCCATTCTTTTTTCACTGTACCACACTAATTCTTACATATAGTTAATAACATGTTATAATATACATGTAAGAAAAAAACAAAGTCATTGCCATCAAGTCAATTCTGCCTCATAGTAACAACCCCCATTGGGCTTCCAAGGCTGTAAATCTTTACAGCAGACCATCTCATCTTTCTTCCAGGGAGCAGCTGGTGGGTTTGTACCACTGATCGTTTGGTCTGCAGCCAAATGCCTTAACCACTATACCACCAGAGCTCCTTATATAATAATATAATGGTAATATTATTATTTATAATATAATAAATGAAAGTTTTTTAAAATAATGATAAAATAAGTAACTTGTTGAGTGTTTATAAAAAGCCAGAGACCATTTTACATATAGAATACAGGAAATTTAAAAATTTTTGTTATGAAAAATTTCTATGTATTCTACAAAAAATAGGATATGTAATGAACTCCCTTATCCCTGTCACCTGGTTTAAGCAATTCTCAGTGCTTTGTCCATCTTGCTTCATCTCTTCTCCTGAACACTTGTTTTGCATGTCATTTTTAGTACATATCATGATATTCTATAGATTCCTCAGTATTTATCTCTAACATAAACACAATCCCATTATTATACTTAGCAAACTTACAGCAATGCTTAAATATAATATAATACTCCATCTGTTTTCTCTCTGTGATTATTTCAAAAGTGTCATTTTACAGTTGGTTTGTTCCAGTCAGCATCCAAACAAAGCCTGGCCACTGCATTTAGTTGCAGTGCCTACTAAGTTTCCGTGAAAGAGGTCAGACAGCCTCTCCTTTATTTTTATCCCAAAAGTGTTATACCAATATTGAACTTTCATTGAGGAAATATCTTCTGGAGAAAACTTTTAATTCCTTGATTAATTTATACAAGGAAACGAAATCATACCCATTTTTTCTCATGCTGAAAGTAACTGCCTTCTTTTCTGAATTTTCATAACACTTGACATCTTTTATGTTCTTAATAAAATCAGTAAACCTGTATTTAATGCTGACTAAGCAAGACTCTATTGACTTATAACCTTGTTGTTATCAGAGATTTAGTTTTTCTCCTGGTACAGTTTCACTAAATGTTTGTTGAATCATTTAATATTGAAATTCTGTGGCTATTTTATTGCCAAAATTAAAGAGAAGGTGTGAAGTTTACTAATTAATAATTTGAACTGAGCCCTGGCCGATTGCTCCTGTGCAGCATCAGAAATATGCCATGTTGTTTTGCCAGCATAATTGTCTAGTATCTGTAAAGGGATGGAACAATTTGTCCAGAAACTTGTTTGCCTGTGTTCCCAGCTGGTAGTGGCAGCAGGGAATTTAATAACTAAGTGTGCTGTGCTTCTTAGTAGCTCCAGAAGCTTGGTGGTCCCAGGCTGTGAAATACTTGGTTTCATCAAATATGGTAACATTCATCTGTATTTTATATTATTCTTTGTTCCTTATCAAACCCTTTACTAGTGCAGTTGCCTGCATCACAGTCTGGAAATTCTTCATCGTATTGCCACATTCTCTCTGGGAATTTAGTTTGTTCACCCAGTATTTGTTAGTGAATACTCATATTTATTTTGAATCTTTTTTTTTGTTTTTTTCTTTTTTGCAGACATAATTGATTTTTTTCTTCCCCACAATATTTGTCATGGCTGCTGTGGTTGTACGTAATGGCTGACCAAACTACCCAAACGCCTATCTGTGCCATTTATAGTGACACAGTATTTTGAATGGCAGGATGTAGATTTTTATTATTCCTGTTTGAGAAGGAGGCTATGACTTTGACAGGAAGCTTCATAAATAAGTGTGTTTTCAAGTCATGTGAAGTTTTAGTGCAGCTGAAATGTATGTCTTCTCATCTGACTTCTGGGTCTTTGTTAGACCCTGTTAATGCCCCCTACACGGAAGCTGTTCATACAAATATTTAGTATTATTTACTATTGAGTTTTGCAGGTTATACACGTTCATTGAGATAATTTGGAAAATAAAACATGCCTAGTGATCTTGTAACATCTATCTCTTAGTTTGTAATAGGATTAAAGATTCAGAGTGTTGCTTCTTAGAAACTGGCCCCTCTCTTCAGATGAAGCAGTTTTGGCTCAGAGGGTGGTAGAAATTGCCATCTGAGAGGGATTAAGTAGGAATTATAGTCTAAATTTCCTAGTATAATCTAGTCTAGTATATTTTGAGGCATTTTAAGCAAAGAATTAGAAGGTTTAACATTTGATGAAAAGCTTGAAGCTAAAAATAAAAAACAGCTGCAATTTATTTCTCCTGATTTACTGCATTCTTAGTTTATTTGACTGCAGTTGGTATGTGTTGATTGTATTCAGAGAGCAGCTTTTCTACAAGGAAACTAGGACATTTTACAAAGAACATCTCTGAATAGAATACATTGAACCAACTCTGTTCAACTGGAACTGGAAGGAAACCCCAAAGGTGTTTGAGAGCAGGAGGGAAAGCTGAACCTTGGCGGTGGCAAACACTCACCTGGAATCCATTTAAAAATTACTACAGAAAAAAAGATCCCACATGAATTCCTCACTGTTTTTTCCTCCTAAACCTTAGATTGCATGCAGAATGTCCCAAGATGGGGGTTTAGGAGATTGGATAACACTGGGCTGACTGAAAAGAGCTCTGATGGATCTGTGGTTAAAGCACTGGGCTGCTAACCAAAAGGTTGGCAGTTTGAACACATTAGCTGCCCACAGGAGAACCATGAGGCAGTCTGCTTCCGTGAAGATTTACAGCCTTTGAAATCCTATGGGGCAATTCTCCTCTGTTCTGTAAGATGCTGTGGGTTGGAATTGACGCTGGCTGTGGATTTTTTTTTTTTTTTTTTTTTAGTTTGAACTGACTGATCTCTGACTCCATGAAATCAGGATATAAACTCTTATGCAAATCAGTTCAGGGAGGCCACCTCCTGATGTTCTGTTGTACACTGGGACAAAATAGAAAACGTAGCTCTATCTGAGTCAGAATGGATTTGACTTCAACTCCTTAGACTTTAAGTTTGAGTGTCCTTAAAACTAGTACAGCCTCCTGTTGCTGGGCTGGCCTGAGGACTAAAGTGATCTTGCACTGATAGGGCAGGTACACCTACAGCTTAGGGCTCTTCAGGCCAACCTTTGGAGAAATAGGAGCAGTAGGCTGCCAGGAACCTGTTTGAGTGAGACTTGCAGGGTCTGACTTTGCAAGACAGAAGATTATCTGCTATTGCTCTTGCAGGGATCTTTCAACAGTTCAGTTGCTTCAATTGCTGATCCTTCAGTGGTTAAGTGCCAGGGCCATTACTCTTAGCCCAAATCCTATTTCTAGACTAATTTTCTCTCTGCCTGCTTTCTATTCCTCTGTAGCCCTTATATTTTCTATTCTACTTAATGAGGTTCTCCTTCTCCCTGACTCTGGATATGGATGGAGTTTCCTCAGTTCCTTATTTTCTTCTTGTTCAGAAAGACAAGCCTAGGGCTTTTTTTCTTTAAAGGATCTCACAACAAACTAATAACTCTCAAAAAAACAGAGTAATTACAGTTATAAACCTGAGGAGGTTATAAGAGTTCCAAAATCCTTCAGTGTTCTTAAAAGTCATAGTCTCTGATCTTGCTTTCATAGAAACTGGAAGGATATTTATTTCTTATCCTCAGCTTGATTCCTGGTTGTGGGACTTTACTTATTTCCTACTTCCATAGTGATACTGCCTCAGAACCCCAAAGAGGGGTCGCTATGAGTTGGATCGGACTCGATGGTAGTGAGTTTGGATCTCTTGGTTTTTAACCATCTGTCTAGTTCAAGGGCCTTCTGATGCTACCCCTGTGAAGGGTCTTCTTTCTACTACTTTGTCATGAAGAACACAGTGGGTCAGAAGAGTAATGATAAAAGGAAGCACTATTCTTAGAATTTGTATTTTTGAGGATCTTGCATTCTTTCTCTCATTTTTTACTTATAACCATTAAAAATTATCCTTGATAAGAGTTAATATACTAATATAAGATTATTTTGTGCTCCTTTTTATTAAAGGATGCAAATTGTATGTGCAGAATAATGGCTGATAAGTAATGATAAATATGCATAGGAACAAAACCAAAATGGTAGCAGGTTTTTTTTTTTGTTTTTTTTTTTGAGCATTTGCACGTTGTTTTGTTTTCTGAATTTTCCAGTGAGAAAAATGAGTATGTCTAACTTTTATAGTGGAAAAATAAGACATTATTTATGTATTCAATTAAAGTAATCCTGAGGATTTTCTGTTGTAGGGGAAAATTATGATTGAAAGAACAAATTACTATAACTGTTTCATTTTCTCAGGATATTTACAGAAATTCCTTCATAGATCATGCTTCTAGCATTTCCTCGAAGGGAGTAGAAGAGCTTTAAAAATGAAGTAGGAAGTGACCTAATGAGATCTCTGTTTTAGAACAATAGCTAAAGCAGTTGTGGATTGGCCTATTGTAAGACTGGAGATGGGAGACCAAATAGGGTCCTTTCCAGGAATCTGGGGGAGAGGTGATGAGCTACCCTGGAGTGGTGACAGTAAGTGGGAGAGAAGGAGCAGATAGGGGAAACAGGCACTTCAAAGGAAACATGTCCAAAATGAAACTGCCTTTTAGAATAACTAAACATCCCTCCCACCACAACCCAGCAAATTCATGTCTTCTTCCCTACTTCTTATCTCAGGAAATGGCCCAATCTTCTACTCTGTTGCCCAAGCAGAAACTTTTACTTCTTCATCTCCCTCATCCCCCACATTCAGTTCACCTTCAAGTCCTGTTAGTTCTTTTTCCTGTCTCTTAAATCCATGCACTTCTCTCTGCCTCTTAGCCACCAGCATTTCCTGCCTGGTTTTTCAAAGGAGTTTCCAAACTGCTTTCCTTTTTCCCTCTGTCAGTCCATTCCACCAGAGTGAGTTTCCAAAAATGAAAACCTGATATTATTGCTTCTCACTTCAATGACTTCTCAATGCTTTTTGGAAACATCCCAAACCCTTTTATGTGGCTTCAAAGACGTGGTCAGCGTTAGACCCTGCCTCCCTCTGTAGCCTTGTTAGTAACATGCACTCCCTCACTGCTGCTAGCCTTTGACTTCCCTCAGACGGAGCCAGCCCTCCTGGTTACTGTTACCGCAAGTCCTTACAGATACTGTTTAATCTTGAAAATTCTCCTCCTTCTTCTCTTTACCTGTTTAATGCCTTGATATCTTCAACATTACTTTGGGCAGTGGGCCTTCCTCAGCCCTTAGGTTAAGTCTTCAAACATCCTGAATGCTCCATAGTGTAATACTCATCACGTGTATCTATTTTATTTGCTTAATTGTCTGTATTTCCTTCTAGATGGTAAGCTATGACTATGGCTGAGGACTGTACCTATCTTATTTACCGTTGAATCCTGCTCACCTAGCTTAGTGCCTATAACGTTGTTGTTGGTTGCCATCAATCAATTCTGACTCATGGTGACCACAGGTGTTACATACAGAGTAGAACTGAGTCCCATAGAATTTACTTGGCTGTAATCTTAGTGGAAGGAGCTCTGGTAGTACAGTACCTAAGGCATTTGACTGCTAGCAAGAAGGTCAGCAGTTCAAAACCACCAGCTGCTCCGCAGAAGGAAGATGGGGCAAGCTGCTTCCATAAAGATTTACAGCCTCAGAAACCCATTGGGGGTCGCTCTAGTCAGAATTGACTCAATTGCAGTGAGTTTTATTTGGTTTTCTGACTCTTAATGGAAGCAGATTTTCTACTGCAGTTCTGCTGGGTGGATTCAAACCACCAACCTTTAGGTCAGTGGTCAAGTACAAAGCATCTGTGCTACCAAGGGACCTTCTAGTAAAGAAAAAAGAGAGGGAAGGATGCAGGGGTAGATAGAAAGAAAGAAAAAAAAAAAAAAACCTTTCTGGAACCTACGAAGGTCTTAGTGAGCTTTTGAATGAAGTCAGATGGAAAAATGGAGTAACCAAAAATTCTGCAAGGTTTTTACATTGGGCAGCTGGGTACATGACAATACTGTTATATTGAGGTTAAAAAATAAAAAAAGTAGGGTTGGGTGAGAGCAGTGTGAATATCTGGTAATGTCCAGTTGGCAATTAGGAATAGAGGATCTCAACTAGAGCTTAGGAAAGAAGTGGGAGCCCCATATAATGTCTGAAGTCTTCCAAGTAGGTGAGATTTCCCAGAGCAAGGACAACTGAGGTTGGAGTTTGAGAGACCCTAACATTTAAAGAACACATACCAAAAAAGCTCTTTAGTAGCAGCTGGGGACCCATCTTCTTATCCTACAGTTATGGGGTTTGTAAGCTCCTACAACAATGCTTTGCTTGGGAGGAGTTTGAAAAAGCATGGCTGATTCAATAACTTTGGAGGTAGGGCTCTCGGGAACAGGAATCCCTAACAGTGGCTTTTCATGACTTGTTTCTTTCAGGAAACTCTTTGTATATCTGACATGATGCTACATTTATGCTGTTTGCTTTTCTCTAGGATTGCTGAATTTAATTTGACAGTGCTAAAATATTAACTCACATTTTACTCATCTGCATTTATTTCAAATTTTATAGGTATTACAGCATGCTATTTAAAGCTTACATAGCTGTTGTAATTTATATGCAAATGTGCAAAATGTGACTTTCCTTCCTTGTCCTTTTGTGCTAGGCTTGAAATGATTTTGTGAAAAATCCACTTAGAAGTGAAAGGATTCCTAGAAGATGAAATGATTCATTGTTCTTACTTAAGTGAATTTGTCAGTTTCACAGCTCTGATAACCTTGAAGCCTCTAGGTGGAATATATAAATTGGATTATTTAAAAAACTTCTTTAGTCTATAACTTTGTAAGTTGATAATTCATCACAGTTTCCCTTATTCACCGTCCTTATTAACATGGTCACGATTTATATTTTTACCTTTTTCAGTACTTCCTGAGTTCCTTGTGTTTATTCATTCATTTGCCTAGTATTTATTGAATGCATTAATTGTGTCAGGCACTGTACAGGGTTCTGGGAATACAACAATAAACAAAACAGGCATCATCCTGTCCCTGGGGCACTTAAGAGTTCACAGAACAATGCACAGAGAGAGGAAGTTAAGTCATCACACATGTACATATATTTATACTTAAGAAGAAAAAATATAAGATTGCATGGAGTTCAACCAGAGAGATTTGACTAAGATTGGGATTTCAGAAAAGGTCTCTGTGAAGAAGTTAATTGAGACCTGAAGGATTAATGAAAATTGATGGGATCATGAGTGAGGGAAAAGTTCTCGAAGTAGAGGTGTGGGCATGTAAAAAGCTGCTGAGGAGGGAAAGAGTTTGTAACCTTTTGCTTAGGAAGATGAGTGTGGCTGGAACACCATTCAGGAGTAGAGTGGCATCGGTGGGCTGGAGAAACAAGCAGAAGGTGTTCTGGTAGCATAGTGCCTAAAGCACTTGACTGCTAACCAGAAGGCTGGTGTTTCAAACCCACCAGCCACTCCTCGGAAGGAAGGTTGGGCAATCTACTTCTGTAGTGATAGTGCCTCAGAAACCCAAGGAAGGGTCACTATGAGTCGGTGCCAACTCGACGGCACATAACAACAGCAACAACAGATCATAGAGAACATTTCAAGCCATTGGAATCATTTTCCGTTTTATTCTAAATGTTGTTGTTGTTAGTGAGAAGCTATTAAATAAGTATGACCAGAAGTTCATTACATGATATAATTTATCTGTCAAGAAGATTACTCAGGCTGCAATGTGGAAAATAAATCAAGAAAACCAAGAGGGTGTAGGGAGATCAGTTACAAGACTATTACAGTCTTCTAGGTTCTTGCTACTCAAAGTATGGACTTTGGACCACCAGCATCAACATCATGGAGGAACTTGTTAAAATGCAGCATCTCAGAACCCCATCCCAGACCTACTGGTCAATCCACATTTTAACAAGATCCCAGAGGTGATTCATTTGCATGTTAAAGTTTGAGAACCACTGACATAGGTAAGATATGATGGCCATGTGGATTAAGGTAGTACTAGAGAAACTGGAATATTAAGGCCAGGGCCTGATAAACCAAGAAGCTGGATTATATGAAGAAGAATGTGGCATCAGGATTGGAGAGAGACTCATTAACAACCTGCAATACAAGATGACACAACTTTGCTTGCTGAAAGTGAGGCTTGAAGCACTTACTGATGAAGATTAAAGACTACAGTCTGCAGTATTGATTATACCTCACTATAAAGAAAACCAAAAAACCTCACAACTGGACCAATAAACAGCATCATGATAAATGGAGAAAAGACTGAAGTGTTAAGGATTTCATGTTACTTGGTTCTACAGTCAACACCAAAAGGGAAGAACACGCTCAGCATTTCTCAAGCTGAAAGAATTGAAGAAAAAAATTAAGCCTCAAGTTGCAATATTGGGAGATTCTATGGGCAAAATATTGCATGATGCAGGAAACATCAAGAAAAGATGGCAGGAATACACAGAATCACTGTACCAAAAGGAAATGGTTGATCTTCATTCATTTCAGGAAGTGGCATATGATCTAGAACCAATGGTAATGAAGGAGGAAGTCAAAGCTGCAATGAAAAGATTGGTGAAGAACAAGGTTCTGGGAATTGACGGAATACCCATTGAGATATTTCAACAAATGGATGCCCCATTGGAGGCACTCACTC
>NW_006921794.1:2422909-2424203 GCF_000298275.1 Orycteropus afer afer
GTTCAAACCCACCAGCCACTCCTCGGAAGGAAGGTTGGGCAATCCTACTTCCGTAGTGATACTGCCTCGGAAACCCAAGGAGGGGTTGCTGTGAGTAGGGGCTGACTCGACGGCACATAACAACAACAACAACAACAACAAAGTATGGATTGATTTCTAGGTGGTATTGTCATATGTATTAGTCTCAGAAGTTGTCTGCATTGTTAATTCTCTGACCAATTGACTCCCATTAGCATTTCTTGTAATGTTGGTCTGGCTTTACAAATTCCCTTAGTTTCTGTTTATCTGGAAATGGCCTAATTTTGTCTTCATATTTCAGGGGCAATTTTGCTGGATGTATGCCTCTTGCTTGGCAATTTTTTTCTTTCAGGGTTTTATTTATATCATTTCATGGCCTTCTTGCCTGCACAATTTGTGCCAAAATAATCAGAGCTTAGTCTTTTTGGCTCTCATTTGTATATAACTTTTTATTTTTCCTGAACTGGATTTAGGATTCTTTCTTTTGTCTTTGGTTTTAGAAAGTTTATATGTCTTGGTGACTTTTTTTTTTTTTTTTTTTTGGAAGTCTATCCTATTTGGTATTTGTTGAGCTTCTTGAATGTATACCTTCTTATCTTTCATATTAGGGAAGTTTACTTCCAACAAGTCTTCAATAATTTTTTTGATGCTTTTTTTGTTTCTTCCTGTTCTGAACAATTATGATTACACGTAAGTTATTCCTCTTGATGATATCTCACATACTTCTTTAGCTTTCTTAATTTTTTTTTGTTGTTCCTCCAGCAGAGTAGTAGTATTTAAAGATTTGTCTTCAACTTCTCTAATTCTGTTTTCCATTGATTCAGTTCTACTCCTTTGCCCTTCCAATGTGTTATCTGTTTCTGAAACTTTAGTATTAATCATCTGGACTTCTATTTGCTGTTTTTGTATTTCTAGTTTCCATTTATTTTGTCAATTTGTTCTTATATTGTTATCTAGAATTCTTCTAGAATTTTCTAGAGTATTGCCTGTTTTACTTGATTTTGTCTATAATTTCTTTGGTGTTGTCTTTGTTTTCCTTGATTTCTTTCTTAATCTTCTGAAGGGACCTAAGTATAATTCCTTTGAATTCCTCATCACGTAGTTCCAATAGCATTTATTTCTCGAAGATTTCTGGCCCTGTATTTTTTGAGCCATCTTGTCCTGTTTTTTTTTTTTTTTTTTGTGTGATTTGAAGTTGTCTGCTGTCTCCAAGACACTATGGTGTAATTTTATTAATTTGTTGCTCATATGTTGGTTTGCTTCACTCTGGCACCTT
>NW_006921794.1:2424303-2431118 GCF_000298275.1 Orycteropus afer afer
ATCTCTCCTACTTTGGTCATGTTGTCAGAAGGGACCATTCCCTGGAGAAGGATGTCATGCTTGGTAGGGTGGAGGGTCAACAAAAGAGGGGGAGGCCTTTAACGAGATGGATTGACAACGGTGGCTGCAATGATGGGCTCAAGTATAGCAGGGATCATGGAGCTGGCGCGGGATTGGGCGGTGTTTCGTTCTGCTGTGCATGGGGTCACTATGGGTTGGAAATGACTCTACAGCACCTAACAACAACAACAACAATAATCAACCCCAGTGGAAGTAGCAGTCAAGACATCAGATGGTATATTGCATAGGGTAAATCTGCTGCAAAAAGATCTCTTTCAACTGATGAAGAGCAAAGATGTCTCCTTGAAAACGAACGTGTGCCTAACCCAAGCCACGATATTTTCAATCATCTCTTATGGATGTGAGAGCTGGACAGTGAATAAGGAAGACTGAAGAAGAGTTGATACTTTTGAGTTGTGGTGTTGGAGAAGAATGCTAAGAGTACCATGGTCTGCTAAAGGACTAACAAATCTGCCCTGGACAAAGTGCAGCTGGAATGCTCCTTGGAACGAGGAAGGCCAGACTTCTTCTCACCTACTTTGGTCATGTCAGAAGGAACCATTCCTTCAGAAGGATATCATACTTGGTAAAGTGGAGAGTCAACAAAGAAGGGGAAGACCCTCAATGAGATGGATAGACACAGTGGCTGCAATGATTGGCTCAGGTATAACAAAGACCGTGAGGGTGGCATAGGACTGGGTAATGTTTCATTCTGCTGTGCATAGGGTCTCTGTGAGTTGGAGATGATTCAATGGCACCTAACAACAGAGAAATTGGACAAATGAGATATATTTTAGAAGTAGTCATGGTAGGAATTAGTCATGGATTGGCTATGAGGGGTGGAGTGGGAAGTACTGGGGATTGTTGGAGTTTCTGGCATAAACACATGGCTTTCCACAAATGTTTGAGTACTTACTTTGAGGCAGACATGGTTTGAGGCACTGGGGATACCATTGCGAACATAACGCGCTTCTCAAGGAGCTCACATGTCTGATGGGAAGAGAAGGACAACACACAAATAAGTAACTTATTTTGATACAATGTTAAACGGTAGTAAGTGCTTTGGAGAAAGATAAAGAAAACTCTTGAGTTTCTGTCTAACTAGATCCTGCCCTAGTCTTTCTTATCTTTGTTCCTCAAAGAAATATCTAGAAGATAATCTTTTATCCTTCCTTTCCCTCCTTCCCCATATCCATTCCATTAGCAAGGCTTGCCATGTTTGCTTGCAAAACATCTAGAATCCATCCATCTCCATTTGCCTAAGGCATTTGACTGGTAACCAAAAGGCTGGAGGTTCAAGCCCAACCACATCTCAGAAGGAAGATTAGGCAACCTACTCCCATAGTGATACCACCTTGGTAACCCAAGGAGGGGTTGCTATGAGTCGGGTCCGACTTGACGGCAGTGAGTTTGGGTTTTTTTTGGAATCAAACTACCACCATTTCTGGATGACTGCAGTGGCCTTCCACCTGGTTTCCCAGCTTCCATCCTGTTAATCCACTCTCTACTCTGTTTCTAAAATAATCTTTTTATGATTTGTGTTCATTTACATCACTTCTTTGCTAAGAACCTTCCAAGAACTTCCCATCACACTTAGAATAAAATCCTAATTCTTCACTTTGGTCTGACCCTGCCTACTTCTCTGACTTCATCTCTCCAATACTCTCCTTTTACCCACAACATAGGAACCACGCTGGCTGTTTTTCAGATATCCCAAGCTTATTCCTACTTAGGGGATCAGCTGTAGTAGTTCTCTCTCCTGAAATGCCCCATTTCCTAACCACCATAATGCTGACTTCTGTCATTCAGATTATCAATTACCTAAGGAAGAGTCTTCCTTTCTAAATCACTATTCAGTAACCATCCAGTCAGTATCACCTCTCCCTATCTTAATTGTCTGTAGCAAAATTACACTATTTGATAATTTTTTTTGTTGTTTATTTAGTTGTCTAAAAATTTTTTGCTACCCACCTTCCTACCTTCTGGTAGCGTAGTGCCTAAGGCACTTGGCTGCTAACCAGAAGGCTGGTGTTTCTAACCAACCAGCTAGCCACTCCTCGGAAGGAAGGTTGGGCAATTTACTTCCGTAGTGATACTGCCTCGGAAACCCAAGGAGGGGTCGCTATGAGTTGGGTCCGACTTGAAGGCACATAACAACATAACAACAACTACCTTCTTTTCTAACTCATCTTCCAATTTCTGTTTCCTGACTTCTGAAATGAAGCTGCATGAGAACAGAAACCTTGTCTTCCTTCTTTACACTGCCTCTGCTGACACATGCCAGCACTCAGTAAATATTTGATTATCTGCTGAATGAATAAATACTTGATCTCCTGGGTACCCATCTCACCTCTTGTCAATATATCTTGCTTGTTATTTCCAAATTGATCTTATTTAAACATTGGTTTCATTGTATTTCCCCAATTCAAGGTTGTATAGGAAATTGTCAGTGCCTAATACTGTCCACTCTTGTTTTATACCTCAGTTGCCTTATTCATTATGTAGTCAGGGATACTTTAATTCCATAGATCTCTCCTGACTTTATTATCTTGTGGCATAGTTAATGTACCAAAGAGAAGACAGAAGATTCTAAGGCTATTAAAACCTGTATCACAGGAAAACAAACAAAAAAAAAACTGCCATTGAGCCAATTCTGACTCATAATAACCCTATAGGACAGAGTAGAACAGCCCCATAAGGTTTCCAAAGCTGTAAATCTTTACAGAAGAAATCCTCCAGCCTTTTGGTTAGGAGCCCATTGCTTTAACCACAGAGCCACCAACACTCATCTTGTATCACAGAAGTTAATGTTTATCTTCACTGGTGACTTTCTAATTGCTCCATGTATATATATATCTTATCTCCCTTTGAGGACTGTGAAGGATGAGACAGTCATATGCTATCTTTGTTTTTCTTAGAGGAACTGTCACAGATCTAGACAAACACGATGCTTGATAAATATCCATTGCATGTATTTGAATTTCTGTCATTGGTGCTCGTAGTATGCCTTTCTTCACAAGATATTTGAGAAAAATAGTAATAAAACACAATAATGCCTACTTCTCTCTTTTGGGCTTCTGCTATAGCTGGTAGGCACCATGCCTTGCCCTGAGCTGCTTAATTATTTCTTTAGGAGGGATTCCAGGAAGTAGGGAGAGAGAGAATTTGAGGACCAGATTGCCTAAATCAATTTCAAACTCAAAGAACATAATCCATAATAAAGGGGCTAAAAGCATGAGCAATCAGAGTCAGACAGACCTGGACTTGACTCCTGGATTTACTAGGATTAGCTGTGCAACTGTGGACATGTTGCCTTGAGACTCGGTTTCTTGATTCGTGAGGTTGGATAATCATGATACCCATCTAATGTGACTGTTGTGCTGATTAAATTAAATTAGGTGTGAAAAGGTTTAGCAAGCAGGCAGGCTTGCTATGTGAAACCAACCAGCAAGTGTTAGTTATTATTGGTATCATGTATGATACAGAACTCAGCTTTTTAACCACTTCCACTGTTCCCACACAACCTACTTGTTAAAGGATTTACACTCCATTAATTGTATTCCACCTCTAAGTGAAAGGGAGCTCTGGTGGTGTAGTGCCTAAGGCATTTGACTGCTAACCAGAAAGCTGGAGGTTCAAACCCATCGACTACTCCTTGGGGGGAAGACTGGGCAATCTACTTCCGTAGAGGTACCACCTCGGAAACCCAAGGAGGGGTCGCTATGAGTCAAAAATGACGCGTTGGCAGTGAGTTTGGTTTGTTTTTGGTTTCTAAGCGAAAACTTCAAAATGGAAAAATAGCCTGGGGATGGATTCCATTTTCAACACTCCATCCTTTACTAAAGTACTGTACTCTTTCAGCATGGGCAGGTGGTGAGGAAATGAGGGCATTTCGAGGAAGAGCATGAACAGTTGACATTTATTAATATACCTTGATTGCATTTTTAGGTTTCCAGGGTTTTAAAGGACTGGAAAGTGAGATAAAAGGAAAAAAATTAATATTTAATTAAAACATATCTTGTTGAGAAAGTAGATTTTAGTAAAGGATTCTTGTGGTTTGGGATAAATTTACCTCCCCAAAAACCTTTTTCTTTAATGTTATCTGTGTACTTACAGGGTGTAGGAAAGAACAAGATTGTTGACAGATTCCTTCACCTGCTCAACAGGCCCCGAGAATATATCCAGCTGCACCGGTAAGAGGATAAGCCCCTCAGCCTCTGAAAGTCTGATTTAATCGTTTTCTTCCTCCCATTACAATTTGAAACTACTTTCTTAAAAGCCTGTTTTAGAAACCAGTTTCATTTCTGTTCCTCCTTCTCTTATCTCTTCTCTCCTTAAAAGGTAATAAAGCCATGCAAAATTTATTTTTAAAGTGACTAATTCTTTATAAACATGGATTAATAGATATTTTGAGGACAGAGTTATGAACATTACATTCTAGGAACAGATCGCATCAACATAAAGGCTCTTAAGTTAGAAGAAAAATATGTAAAACCTAAGCCCACTCTCTAAAAAGCAACTAAAATAACTCACAAGAGGAAACAACAGACTATCTAAGTCTTAGGTATGAGATAAGAAACTCAAAAATACGGAAGAAGTGTGTTGTTAGCAGTATCTTTGCCTTCTTTGAAAAGTTTATGGATTATTAGTTTAACTGTGGGATCAGAATGCTAATTCAGGAATAGCTTTTAATCAAGTAGTTTTCTTGACATGGATTGTTTTAGCTTTATTAGTGAACCTGTTCTAAATCTTTAAAAAATAAACTATAGAGAACAGAACCACAATAAAAAGATAAATTGGAGAATATACCAAGTAGCGAGCATCTCAAAAGGAGCTCGGACTATTTTAAGCCCAGGAGAGACACAATATTGTGAAGAGATAAGAAGATTGGATTGAGTGAATGAGAATTAGTTTATGGGTCTTTCCAGTAAATAAAGATGTGTTCTTGAGAGTGAATCATAGGAAAAAGAAGGCAGAGTTAGTGGACCAAAAGGAGAAAGAGAAGAGAACCAAGGGAAAGTAGACACATGATCCAAAACTCCTTCCTGGAACTTACACTCCTGCCTGTGGAGGAGTAACTGTGATCAGCCATACCACAGTAAAGAACTAGAAAACCGGACAAGACTCCACAGCACTGGCGAAAGAACAGCTACCGGATTTTTGTGCTAAACAACTACCACAGGTCCCACAGGTTTGAGTGGCTTTATTAAACACTCTTGGTTTTCAGAAGACATCCTGTATAGAAGAAGGGCTAATCTATCTCTGAAGTAGATGCTATTCTACACTCACACTAAGAAGGTTCAAAAATAAGACTTGGAAAAACAGAAATGCTTAACATTGCTTTGAAAGTTGTTTCTTGTACAAAATGATTTTAAAACAGAAAAGGATGGATGTTAAGGGGTAGAAAATACCTTTAGCAGATCAAGGCTGATTCAGAAGTAAATTAATTGGCTACCAGAACAAAACTCAACACGTAACTAAGGAAGACTATGAAATATAGACACTCAACAACATGCATTTATAATGTCACACATGCAGTAGAAAATGATTAGTTGCACAAAGCATGAAATTGGTCAATAGAAGCAGATCTAAGAATGACACATGACAAAATTAGCAGGTAAAGACTGAAACAGTTGCCTTAAATACATTCATAGATTTAAAGAAGAAAAAAACATATAATGAGAGAATCATTATGAATTCTCATTAGAGAAAAATGGTAATTGATGAAAATAGAGAGAATTGAAATTTTAGACTTGAAAAATAAAATATCTAAAGTGAAAAATTCACTAGATAGAATTAACAGTAGATTAGACACTGTAGGCAGTAAATTGAAGACACAGCAATAAAAACATACTGAAGTATGAAGGGGAAAAAAGCTGAAAGAAAAAATGAAGCAGAACTCACACCTCAGTGAACCATGTTGTTGGTGGTGGTGGTGGTAGGTGCCATTCAGTTGTCTCTGACTCATAGCGACCTTATGCACAACAGAATGAAACACTTCACGGTCCCGTGCCAGCCTCATGATCCTTGCTATACCTGAGCCCATTGTTGCAGCCACTGTATCCATCCATCTTGTTGAGGGCTTTCCCCTTCTTCGTTGACCCTCCACTTTTCCAAGCATGTTATCCTTCTCCAGTGAATGGTTACTTCTGATAACATGACCAAAGTAGGTGAGATGAAGTCTGGCCATTCTCGCTTCCAAAGAGCATTCTGGCTGCACTTCTGCCAGGATAGATTTGTTGGTTTTTTAGCAGTCCATGGTACTCTCAGCACCACAACTCAAAAGCATCAACTCTTCTTCAGTCTTCCTTATTCGTTGTCCAGCTCTCACACACATAAGGGGCAATTGAAAATACCATGGTTTGGGTTGGGCACACCTTAGTCTTCAAGGAGACATCTTTGCTTTTCATCACCTGAAAGAGGTCTTTTGCAGCAGATTTATGCAATGCAATATATCATCTGATGTCTTGACTACTGCTTCCGTTGGCGTTGATTGTAGAACCAAGTAATAGGAAGTCCTTGACACTTCAATCTTTTTTTCCATTTATCATGATGCTGTTTGTTGGTCCAGTTGTGATGATGTTTGTTTTCTTTATATTGAGGTGTAATCCATACTGCAGACTATATAGTCTTTAATCTTCATCGGTAGGTGCTTCAAGTCATTCTCACTTTCAGCAAGCAAAGTTGTATCATCTGCGTATCGCAGGTTGTTAATGAGGGTATTAGATTTTGCAAATGTCTTCTCTGAATCTATT
>NW_006921794.1:2434688-2441648 GCF_000298275.1 Orycteropus afer afer
TGGTGTGTGTGATTTGAAGTTGTCTGCTGTCTCCAAGACACTATGGTGTAATTTTATTAATTTGTTGCTCATATGTTGGTTTGCTTCACTCTGGCACCTTATTTTGTTTTTTTATACTATATCTGGACAATGCGGTGAGTGTGCTACTCTGGTTGCTAGTTTGGCAGCACTGGAGCCCTCACCACTTGTGTCTGGGTGGCTTGGGTAGTAGATGGTAGTGTAGGCGAGTTTCTGATTCCTGGTTTTGAAGAGCAACTGAGGGCAGTCCGGGCAGGTGTTGGCCTCTGTCTGTCATTGATCCAGTGATGCTGCAGTGAGTGGTGACACTCATCTGGTATGTAGGGCAACAGGTGTGGTAGGTATGTCTGGGTAGAGTCTCTAGGTCCCAAATGCTCTCTGTCACCAGTCACTGTTGTGGGTGTTGGAGCAGTCCTCCGTGAGCATACCAGTTATCTGGTTCCTGTACTGATCAGAACACTGCTTACAATAATTTTAAGTGGCTACACTGTGCAAATTTGCAGTTCACTGCTCCATATGCATTCTGCACTATTTTCATTTAGTCTCTTCCTCTATTTAGTATTTGATCTACTTCTTTATCCTTTCCTTTGAAGCTCAGGTTCCATGATTGTCATACATATATGTTTCACTTGGTTTCTAGAATCTTTGTTGTAGAGTGGATAGTATATTTGCTTATTCTGCTGTCATGTATCCTCCCCTGAGTTCTCAAGACTGAACCAGTCAAGTAAGTCCAGACTTTTTAAGAATTTGAGTTCTGTTCTGCATGTTTTCACAATTTTATCAGTATTATGGCTCTTATCAGAATGGTCTGTAGTGGTAGCTGGGTACCATCTACTTCTTCTGGTCTCAGGATAAATGAGGCTGCAGCTTGTGTGGGCTGTTAGCTATATAGCCTATACCTACTTCTCTCTTATCAACTGCCTTGTCATCTCGTGTTGCATTTATGACAATAGTAAAAAATCTCCTATCCAACTGTTTTACACTATTGCTAGCCAGTGAGCATGGTGGTAATGAATGTGGAGCATCCCTTCATGTGAGGAGGGTTTCTGAGCAGCCTCCAAGAAGCTAGGCCATGTTGCCCTGTGCCCTCTACTCCTCTTGCTGATGGGGCACTGTATCCAGCTGCTATGTAGGACTGGTCTTCTCTGTCCCCACAGCTTCCAGACACAAGTGCAGACAGCACTGAGCCACCAAACACCTGCTCTGGGTTCTTAGCTCCTATGTGACCTGAGTCCCTGCAGCTCAGAATTTCTGTGTGGTAGGAAGGAAAGAAAGCAAGAGGGATCAGGACGGTATTTGTAAGAAGTATATGTGGTTTAATGACATCCCACAGTGAGCCAAACTGAGCCTTGGTGACTTACCAAATGTGGAAGGCAAAGCACACTCCAGGATCATGAACATGGGTGTGCAGGGGTAGGAGTAGAGCCCAAGTAGTGGCTCTGACCCAGCACCATAAGAGGGTGAATTGGTTAAGCCACGGACCCTCTAGTCACACAATTCAGCTTTATCCAGCTTTATCTCTTCCAACCCTCCTCCTCCTCCACAGAGGAATAATCCATGACTGAACTTGTCACAGTGCTGAGCAGAAAAGTAAATCTTAGGTATTATTATTTCTATGATTACATTTTCTAAATAATAATGAAAAAAAAAAAATAGGACAACTGAATGATCTGAAAACAGCAAAAAGAAATCCTCCATTTTCACATGACGTTGATTTTCATATAATGGCCAGGTCTTTGGAACTTAACCATATTGATAAATGAGGAATGGGAGTAGTTTTTTTCTCTGAGATTTTGGATTCCTTATTTCTGTTTTGATCCTAATAAGTAGAAACCAATAGTTGTATCTTAGATGGCAGCTTGCAAGCTTTTAAGATCCCATCTACTGTTCTCCTCAGTAGGATGCAGAACATGAACTTTGTAAACTATATTATGTAATTTGACTGACTTGTCTCATGAGACTAAAGTCCTGAGCCTTCAAACTCAGAAAACCATTCTCACAAGATGTTTAGTTATGTCTGAAAAGTATCTAACTGTGTCTTCTAATATTATATATGCATGCACCAAAAAAAACCCACATATATATAGATACTTCTAGGTGTCTACACATATGTACTCACTTGTACCTACTTATATACATATATGCATATACAAGTACATATGTAACCATAAAATCATTTCTTTTTTTTTTTTTTACTTATTGTTGGTGGTTTTGTCAAATAATCTATGTCATAGAATTTAGCATAAATATCCTTTTCTCTTGTGTGCTTCTTGGTGGCACTGTTTACTTTGGTCATGCTTTGCTCATTTCATCCACATTCTGTGCTACATTTCCCATCACTAAAAAGGTATTTGACTGCTAACCAGAAAGTTGGTGGTTCAAACCCACCAACCACTCCTTGGAAGGAAGATTGGGCAGTGTACTTCTGTAGAGATACAACTGTGGAAATCCAAGGAGGGGTCGCTATGAGTCGGTAACGACTCTGGCAGTGACTTTGTTGTTTTTTTTTTTGTTTTGTTTTGTTTTTTGGTACTCTAGAGAGTGATTCTCTCTATCCCACTCATCCTGATAATCACCAATGAACAATAATCTCTGTATGTGCATATATAATTCTTCTTATAAAAGTGGGATCATACAATATTACAATATTTGACCTTTTGTGACTGACTTACTCTATTTTCACACAAATAATCAAGGATTATATGATTTTTCCTGTGCACACTGTGCTATTATATGTGTAGGTGTGTTATATGTGAGAAATATGGTATTTCACTTAGCATAATGTCTTCTAGATACATCCTTATTGTGTTTCATGGATTCATGATTATTCTTTATGGTTCTGTAGTATTCCATTGTATGTATGTATGACATTTTGCTTATCCATTCATCAGTTGACAGGTATGTGTTGTTGTTGCTGTTATATGCCATCGAGTCGGACCTGACTCATAGTGATCTCTCCTTGGGTTTCTAAGGCAGTATCACTATGGAAGTAGATTGCCCAACCTTCCTTCCAAGGAATGGCTGGTGGGTTTGAACTGCCAGCCTTCTGGTTAGCAGTTTTCTTTAATTTTTTGCTATTGTGACTAATGCTGCAATGAACATAGATGTAGATTGATAATTGTTCATGTCGCTTTTATGAAGTCTCTAGGGTATATACTTAGGAGTAGGAATGGTTCTAAAAAGTTTTGATAAGTTTTGTTTTTCTAAGAATTACTCCCTAGCTTCTAATTATTGGCATCAAGTGATTTATAATATCATCTTGTATTTTTAATGTCCTTAGGCTCAATAATAATTCCCATTTTTCTTCCTGATATTTATTATTTGTGCCTTCTCTCTTTTCTTCATGATCTGTTTTACCTAGGAGTTATCCTTTCTTTGCTTGTTCAAATAGCCAACTCTTGGTATCATTGAAACTCTCTTTTGTATGTGTCTTTTCTATTTCAGTAATTTCTAATTTTATCTTTATTGTACCCTTCCTATCATTTACTTTAGATGTAATTTGCTGTCCTCTTTTTAATCCCATTTATATGAATATTTAAATCATTGATTTTCTACCTTTCATTTATAATATATTCATCTGTGGCTGTTACTCCTTGACTCTCTCTTTTGATCTCAGTTTTTGTTTGTTTGTTTCGTTCATCTCTAAGAGGAATGGGCAAGAATATTCATCATACCTCTTTAGCTTTGTATTCTGACTGGAGAAGAAGGAGGTCACATTCAAGGTTCTTTAAAAAGTTTAGAGGGTTAGAGATACCATACCTTTCTTTCCTGTCTGAATGTCTTTTGTGTTTCTTAATACACCAAACTACTATTATGAAGTCAAATGACCCACCTATAGTAATTGAGGAGTTACATGCCACCAGTTAAAATTCTGTGGTAATTCTGAGTGGCTAGGCTAAATGTGTGGATCCATTATCTATGAAAAACTTATAAAATTGAAAGTGTAATAAAGTTTTTGGAGTCAATACTTGTATTATTTTTGTTTTCCAAGCCCTGTGCTATATAATGGGAGCTCTGGTAGCGTGATGCCTAAGGCACTTGACTGTTAACCAGAAGGCTGGCAGTTCAAATCCACCAGCCACTCCTCGGAAGGAAGGTTGGGCAATCTACTTCTGTAGTGATACCACCTCGGAAACCCAAGGAGAGGTTGTTATGAGTCAGGTTCGACTCCATGGCACATAACAACAACAACAACAATGCTATATAATATAATATAGTACTTATTGCTATGTTATTGATTGGTGATATTATCACACATAAAATGAAATATATTGATTTAATTTAAGAGAGGATCTAGTTAACTCTATTTTATAATAAGACATTTAATTTATTAAGTACAGTTGGAAGTAGAAAAGCACCATTCCTATTTAAAATATATTAAGAAATTTTGATTAATCAGACTGATATTCCCACAAATTTCAAGGTGAGTCAGTTTATTTAATATTTTTACATACAACTTTAAGAATATATGTGCTATAAAATTTAAGCTCATAAAATTACTTTAAGAGAAACATGTTTTTACAGTCCTAAAAATAGCAGTCTAAATAAAATGCTGAGGATTTCTCTGATCTAAGTGTGACCTACTTGAGATTTTTGCTTTGTTTATTTTAGATTCCTTTTAATGGATTTGTGATGTTTCCATTTAAATAATCAGTCACACTCAATTCCGTTTATGGATGTAATTCCAATAAAATAACGTATACATAATCTTGATAAGTAAAACCATCACCAAACATGCATGAATAAAACACACAACCACTGTATTTTTAAATATGGTCAGTTCATGTTTCAGTGATCCGACCTCATAAAACAAACAAGCTGGACAATATATTCCTTTTATTGAAATCAAGAAATATTAAGAGTATGATTTAGATAATTTAAAAAATCAGTGTATGTACATACTTTTGATAGTATCTATTTCAAATAGTAGAGACTATCAGGCTCACAGTTGTGAAATGCATGTATTTACTTATTTTCCTATAATACTATGTTAATTTGATAAACACATAAGGATACACTTGAGTATGTTAACATCCATACCTGTACTTCCTCCTTGGATAAATGTGTGTTTCTGTATTAAAATTGGTTTTATCTCAGGGTTTTGAAATTCTTATGTCACCAGTATTTTTACTTTTTTCATTTGCTACCCTCCGTATATGGAACCCTGGTGGCTTGGTGGTTAAGCACTCAGCTGCTAATCAAAAGGTTGACACTTTGAATCCACCAGTGCCTCCACAGGAGAAACATCTGCTGATCTGCTGCTGTAAAGAGTACAGCTTAGAAAACTCTATAGAGTAGATCTACACAGTCATATGGTGTCACTATGAGCCAGAACAGACTCAATAGCACCCAACAACAAAGCATTTCTTATATGAAGATGGTACACAGGTTCAATCATTAATATGACCTGTCCTCTGAGATAGTTTTCTAATAGTGATGGTGATTGTAAATGGAGAGTTCCCAGGTCCTCCAACTATAGCCCCAACCTTTTCTTCTAGTGAGATTTTTTTATTCCTCGCGTATGTTCAAGTATTCTAGAATGATGTTCTCTGTCCTGCTCAGAAGCTCTGGACTTGTCTGTATCTGGGCCTGTCCTTATCTTTCCATCTAAAATGCATTCTATGTCTCCCTGAGTCCTTCAAGATTTGGTCCATTGCCACATCTACATGGAAACTTTCCAATTATTCATTTTTTAGAATAGCTGTCCCCTCCTCTGGAACTCCCTAGCACTGAATTTGTAGCACTGCAATAGAAACAATATAGATTTTCATGATGAAATTCTGTCTTTGACCCTAACTTTTGTGTGGCCTTAAATCTAGTTGGGTCTCAATTTCCTTACCTGTCAAATTGAAATAGTAATACTTTTGTAGGGTGATTGTGAAGATAAAATGAGAGAAGTGGGACCAACACAGTACCTGGCTTATTTAGACACCTAGACATGAATCTGGTTTATGCACCATATATTAACTCCTTCATCTAATTAATGTTTATTGATTTCCTGGTACTTGCTAATAGCAGTTTTAGGCACTGATGATATATAGATGACAGTGTTGATCTTGACCTAGAGGTATGTGCTTGCTTTTCAGTGAGTGAGAATACACCAACATTTATAATATTGTTATTATATGGAACTTATTTTATATAAGCTATGAAGAAGGCATGTGTAAGTGGTATGAGAGGCTTGGGGATGGGCAATCAACCATCTGAGTGCATGTATGTTTTATGATGGAAGACATCTGGCTAAGGTGGCACTCAAACTAGGGATAGATGGAAAGTTTCTAAATGTAAAACAGTAAAAGGGGCATTATGACCATTGAGAACAGGCCATACAAGAACCAAGAAGTGAGAGAGAGCTTGGTGAGACATAAAATATAATGCAGTTTTGATGGTAAAAGAAACACAGAGGCCTATGGAGTGAGAGCTGTGCTGAGATTGAATTTTATCCTAACTGCAGTGTGAAGCAAGAAAGATCATTATGGCCATACTCTATGGGTAAATGAGAGGCAGATGAGAACAGAAAAACAGAGATTGCAGTAATCCAGGTAAAATTGTTAAGGCTGAACAAACACTGCCTATGAGAATGGAACAGATTGGGGCAGGTTTAAATGACTAACTTTGGAAGTCTTGATAATGAATTATGTGGAGGGTGAGGAGAAAAGGGAGGTGTTACTGCTTTTTGTATAGTGTATCAATCATGAGGCAGGTACTTTGTGAGGTTCTTAATACTTAGTAGATTCCTTTGATGTGTGTTAATCCCATCTGTGCCACCAGCTCAGGCTCCCCTACGAGCAGCCCTGCCCAGTTAGAGGCACTGATAGAATGTTTTAGAATTGAGAAAGATAACCATCTTCATATACGTGTGTGGAGATGATAGAGAGATAGATTAGGTATCTTTCTCAATTCTAAAATAATTTATCAGTGCCTCTAACGTATACACACACA
>NW_006921794.1:2441748-2442672 GCF_000298275.1 Orycteropus afer afer
TTTATTTATAATTTTATGATACTGTGTTCTAAAAAGATACTTTGTAGTATTTCAGTGTTTTAAAGTTTATTGAGGATTGCTTTGTGGCCTAACACGTGGTCTGTTCTGGAGAATGTTCCATGTTCACTGGAAAAGATTGTGGTGTCGTTGGGTGGATTGTTCTATATACTTCTATAAGGTCAATTTGGTTGATTGTGCTGTCTGTATCTTATGTGTATTTGTTGAGTTTCTTTCTACTTGTTCTGTTCTTCATCATACATAGTTTATTAAAGATTTACTATTATTATGGAGTTATTTGGCTATTTCTATTTTTTATTCTGTGAAATTTTGATTAATGTGTTTTGGTGCTCTTTCAGTGGGTGTATAGATATTTATTACAGTTATCTCTTCTTGTCAGGGTGACCCTTCAGTCATTACACAGTGCCTTTTCTTGTCTCTTTGGCTAGTTTTTGCCTTAAAGTCTATTTCATCAGGAATTAATATTGCCACTTCTGCTCCATTTTGGTAGCCGTTTACTTGATACATGTTTTCCCATCCTTTGGTTTTTAGCTTATCTTTGATTTTGTGTCTAAATAGTGTCTCTTATAGACAGCATTTTGATAGGTTTTGTTATCCATTCTACTATTCTCTGTCTCTTGTCTGGTGTTTTTAATCCATTTATATTCAGTATCATTATTGATAGGTATGAATTTACTGCTGTAATTTGCTCTGTGTGTGTGTGTATTCGTGCTTGTGTTTATGTGTATGCCTTTGTGTGTGTGTGTATGTATGTATGTGTGTGTCTTTGTGTGTGTGTGTTTGTGTATGGTGTTCATGGTTTCTTCGTTCCATATATTTTTTCTGTGTTGAGTTCATTTTGGGAGCTCTGGTAGCATAGTGCCTAAGGCACTTGACTGCTAACCAGAAGGCTGGCGGTTCAAATCC
>NW_006921794.1:2443704-2446437 GCF_000298275.1 Orycteropus afer afer
GAATGTCAGCTGCTATTCAGCAAAGTCCGAAATGATCCTTGATCCCATCCTCCCTGTAATGAATTTAGAAAAGCTATTTTGGAAACATTTTTTCAGCAGTTGAACAGTTTTCTCACTATGAATGCCTTTTGCTGCCTCTTTTATAAAATGAATTATGCCAGTGCCTTTGACTTCTCAGTATACATCTTCAGATTTGTAATATGCATAGAATTATTCTCTGGATAATCTTCAAATCCATTTAAATTCTTATATTAGTTTTATAACTTTATTTAACAAATACTCAGCAGCTGTTTTGGGACAGGCATTGTTCTAACTTGTTTTCAGATTTTAACTTCTTACTCCTCACTAAAATTCTGTGAGATTGGTCCTCTTACTATCCCTGTTGTGTATATAAAGTCATTAAAGCACAGAGGGTTTAACTAACAAGGCTAAGGTCACACAGCAGGCATTATACACAGTGTTACTTCAACCCTGAACTGAACCCACTACACTGTGCTGCTTCTTGACATTGTTGTGCTGAATTTACTAGAATTTAAGTGAGAATAATACTTTAATACTCCAGTCAGCTATCAGTTTGTCATACTGTGGTGCCTTGCATGTTGCTGTGATCCTGGAAGTTGTGCAGACACCAGGAGGGTCAACAAAGCTTCCAGATTAAGACAGAGTAAGAAGAAGGACCTAGTGATCTACTTATTAAAAAATTGGCTTGTGGAAATCATGAATATGAGCAGGACATTGTGGCGGCATAGTGCCTAAGACATTTAAAGGCTGGTGGTTCAAACCCACCAGCTACTCCTCAGAAAGAATGTCTGCTTGTGTAGAGATACCGCCTCGGAAACCAAAGGAGGGGTCACTATGAGTTGAATCGATTCGAATGAAGTAAGTTTGGTGTTTTGGTTTTTATTGTCTGATACAGTGCCAGAAGTTGAGTCCCTCAGGTTGGAAGGCACTCAAAATATGACTGGAAGAGAGCTGCCTCCTCAAAGTAGAGTTGTCCTTAATTATGTGAATAGAATAAAGCTTTCAAGATCTTCATTTCTGATGTGACATGACGTAATGTGAGAAGAAACAGCTGCAAAGATCCATTTATAATTGGAATGTGGAATGTAAGAAGTATGAATCTAGGAAAATTGGAAATTGTGAAAAATAAAATTGAATACTTCTAGATAAATAGTCTAGGCATTAGTGAACTGAAATGGACTGACATTGGCAATTTTAAATTGGATGGTCTGTTTTTTGTTTTCTTTATATTAACGTGTAATCCATACTGCAGACTATAGTCTTCAATCTTCATCAGTAATTGCTTCAAGTCATCCTCACTTTCAGCAAAGTTGTGTCATCTGCAGCATCACGATAAATGGAGAAAAGATTGACATTGTCAAAGGCTTCATATTACTTGATTCTATAATCCAGACCAATGAAAGCAGTGGTCAGGATAACAGACACCTTTGCACTGGGCAAGTCTGCTGCAAAAGACCTCTGTCAAATGCTGAAAAGTAAAGATGTCTCCTTGAATACTAAGATGTGCCTAACCCAAGCCATGGTATTTTCAGTCACTTCATACGCATCTGAGAACTGAACAATGAATAAGGAAGACCAAAGAAGAGTTGATGCTTTTGAGTTGTTGTGTTGGTGAAGAATAATGGAAGTACTATGGACTGTTAAAAGAACTAATTAATCTGTCCTAGACGTAGTGAACCCGGAATGCTCCTTGGAAGCAAGAATGGCCAGATGTCATCTCACCTACTTTGGTCATGTTGTCATAGGGACCATTCCCTGGAGAATGATAGCATGCTTGGTAAAGTGGAGGGTCCATGAAATAGGGGAAGGCCCTCAACAAGATGGATTGACACAATGGCTGCAATGATGGGCTCAGGTACAGCAAGAATCATGAGGCTAGCACAGGACCAGGCAGTGTTTTGTTCTGTTCTATGTAGGGGTCACTGTGCATTGGAGACAACTCAGTGGCACCTAACAACAACAACAACATAATCTACTATGCCAGGAATGACAAATGGAACAGCACAACATTGTTCATTAAAAAGAATATTTCAAGATCTGTTCTGAAGTACAGCACTGTCAGTGATATCCATGTGCCTACAAAGAAGACCTGAATCTACGATTATTTTTCAAATTTACCCACCAACCACTGATGCCAAAGATGAAGGAAAAAAGATTTTTACAAATTTTTGCAGTTTGAAATTGATCAAACATGCAATGAAGATGCATTAATCATTACTGGTCATTAGAATGTAAAAACTAAAATCAAAGAAACCGTGAGTAGTTAGAAAATATGACCTTGGTGATAAAAACAACACCATAGATTGCATGATAGAATTTTGCAAGACCAATAACTTATTCATTGCAAGTGATTTCTTTCAACAACATAAACAGCCACTATACAGGTGGACATCACAAGATGGAATACTCAGGAATCAAATTGACTAAGTCTGTGCAAAGGGATGATGGAGAAGTCCAGTATCATCAGGCAGAACAAACCAGGGGCTGACTGGGGAACAGACTATCAGCTGCTCCTACGCAAATTTAAGTTGAAGCTGAAGCAAACTAAAACAAAGAGCCATAGTACAACCTTTAGTTTATTTCACCTGAATTTAAAAACAGTTGCAAGAATAGATTTGACACATTGAACACTAATGAACAAAATCCAGATGTATTGTGAGATGGCATTAGGATATCATAGATGAAGAAAGCAAAAGTTCATTAAAAAGACAG
>NW_006921794.1:2446682-2449128 GCF_000298275.1 Orycteropus afer afer
GATTCTATGGGCAAAATACTGAATGATGCAGAAAGTATGAAAAGAAGATGGAAGAAATATGTAGTCATTGTACCAAAAAGAGTTGGTCTATGTTCAACCATTTTGTTGTTGTTGTTGTTGTTATGTGTCTTTGAGTCGGCCCCAACTCATAGCAACCCCTCCTTGGGTTGCCAAGGCAGTGTCACTACGGAAGTAGATTGCCCAACCTTCCTTCCGAGGAGTGGCCGGTGGGTTTGAACCGCCAGCCTTCTGGTTAGCAGTCAAGTGCCTTAGGCATTATGCTACCAGAGCTCCTTTAACCATTTTAGGAGGTAGCATATTATCAAGAACCAATAGTATTGAAGGAAGAAGACCAACCTTCACTGAATACATTGGTGAAAAACAAGGCTCTAGGTATTGTTGAATACCAACTGAGATGTTTCAGTAAACAGATGCAATGCCGGAAGCACTCACTCACTTATGCAAAGAACTTTGGAAGACAGCTACTTGGCCAACCTACAAGAGGAGAACCATGTTTTTGCCAATTCCAAAGAACGGTGATTCAACAGCTTGTAGAAATGATCATTTTACTAGTAAAATTTTGCTGAAAATAACTGAAAAATGGTTGAAGCAGTGAATCGACAGGGAACTGCTAGAAATTCAAGCCAGATCCAGAAGAGGACAGGGAATGAGAGATATCATTGCTGATGTCAGATGGGTCTTGGCTAAAAGCAGAGAATATCAGAAGGATGTTTACCTGTGCTTTATTGATTAGGCCAAGACATTCAGCTATGTGGATCATAACAAATTATGGATAACATTGTGAAGAATGGTAATTCCAGAACACTTCATTGTGCTTATCTGGAACCTGAACATACACCAAGAGAGTCATTCCAATTGAACAAGGGCATTCTGTGTATTTTTAAATCAAGAAAGTTGTTTGTTAGGGTTGTATCCTTTACCATACTTACTCAATCTGTATGCTGAGTACATAATCCAAGCAGGTGGACAATGTGAAGAATAACACAGCATCAGGACTGGAGGAAGACTCATTAACAACCTGTGATACGCCGCAGATGACACTACCTTGCTTGTTGAAAGCAAAGAGGACTTGAGCAATTACTGATGAAAATCAAAGACTACAGCCTTCAGTACAGATTAGATCTCAACATAAAGAAAAAATTTCCTCACAGCTGGACCAATAAGCAACATTATGACAAATGGAGAAAAGATTGAAGTTGTCAAGGATTTCATTTTACTTGGATCTGCAGCTCTGGTGGTGTAGTGGCTAAGGCATTTGACTGCTAACCAGAGGGAGGGCAGTTCAAACCCATCAGCCACTCCTTGGAAGGAAAGTTGAGCAATCTACTTCTGTAGTGATACTGCCTGGGAAACCCAAGGAGGGGTCGCTATGAGTTGGGGCCGACTCGACAGCACATAACAACAACAACATCTTAACTGACAAAAGTATTGTCCATGTAATAGAGCTGTTTATCAACCAATTCTTACATTCTATAGTTCAGTCTATGTATAATAAGTTTTTTTAAAAATTTTTGGTACATTATATATAATATAAAAAATGCCATGATAAGTATCTTTAAGCAAGAACCATTACTATCTGTTTGCCGAGGTTTTTTTTATCACCTCAAACAGAGACTCAATACTCCTAAGCAATACTTCCCCATCATCCCAGTCCCGCCAGTCCTTGTTAACTGCTAGTAAACTTTTGTTTGTATGCATTTGCCTGTTTTGTTTCATATAAATGGGACCATACAATATTTGCCCTGTTGTGTTTTGTTTATTTTGCTCAGTATGTTTTCAAGTTCCTTTGTATGTTGTAACCTGTATCAGAATTTCACTTTTCTTTTATTAATGAATAATATCCCATTGTATGGATATATCACAGTTTATTTACCCATTCATCTGTTGATGCATTTAGATTATTTTCACCTTTTGGATATTGTGAATAACATTGCAATGCATATTTGTGTACAAGAAGTGTCTGCTTTCAGTTCTTTTAGGCATATACCTAGGAAGAAAATTGCTGGGTCATATGGTAATTCTAAGTTTAAGTTTTTTGTTTCTAAGTAGTGTTTTATCATTTTAGATGAAAGTTTACACAGCAAATTAGATTCCCATTTAACAATATGTATATAAATTGTTCTGTGACATTATAGTTTTAGTTTTCACAGTGTGTCAGCATTCTCATTATTTGCGTTCTGTTCTGTTTCCATTGATCTAGTTTTCCTTCGCCTCTTTGCTTTCTGATCATTGCTTTTGGGTAAATGTTTCTAAGTTTAACTGTTGAGGAATGACGAAACTATTTCTACAGCAGCTGCAGCCTTTTCCGTCCCCACCAGCAATGCATGAGGGTTTCCATTGCTCCACATCCTCACTAACCCTTTTGATGTTCTGTTTTTCTGCTAGTAGCCATCCTAGTAATAGCATGATTATATTTATATATATA
>NW_006921794.1:2449231-2454837 GCF_000298275.1 Orycteropus afer afer
TTTCTCATTCAACCATTTGTACAGTTTGTTTCATGATGTTAGTTGCAATCCCCTTAGCATAACAGCACTCTTCCCACTTTCTTCCTGGGTTCCCTGTTTTTATTAGCCCATTTTTCCTGCCCCTTTCTATCTTCTGAACTTTGTTTTTAGACGTATGCTTCCCTTTTAGTCTCATTTGATTGATTGTTCTGAGGAGCATGTTCCTCAGGGTGTCATTGTTCACCTTATAGACCTATTTTTTGGTGAAAGGTGAACTCTGGGAGTGGGGTCATTTCTAAATTTAAAGGGTGTTTAAGGGCCATAGTCTCAGACGTCACCAATCCCTACAGAGCAGTTAAGTCTTGTCTTTTTTATGATTTTGAATTTTGTTCTTTTCCCACTCTTTCCAGGACCCAACAACAACAATTTTAATGGAAGTTTTCTGTATTAAAAAATAAAATCTAAATTTCTTTTTAAGGTATTATGTTTTATCTTTAGCTCATCTATTTTTATTTCTATTTTGCTGTGTGTATCTTCTCAAAAAAATATTTACTAATAATGAGTTTAGAGCCACTGACCTAGAACAGGCTCTGCTCTTGTGCATGTCGTTCTGTGTCACAGTTAATTTGTTCCTATCTCTGTCTGCTCTGCTCTTAAGGCTGCAGTTTGCTTTTGAACTGCCAGCACGGTATCTGGAGTATGGTGGATGTTTAATAAACCTTTGTCAAACAAATGAATAAATACATCCTTCCCATCTGTCTTTGACACATTCATTTAGAATCCTGTCTCTGAGATGTATAGATGATTGCCCTTCCAGTGATTTCATATTTTCCATGAGATGAAAGTCAGACTTGATATTTAAGACACTGAACACTTGAACTGCACCCTGCCTATTCAGCTCTACTCTGCTCCATTCAGCTATATTCTAGACATACTGGGTAACTTTTCTTGTATTTCTGAACTTCTACATGTTTGTCTGTTTCTCTGCCTGGAAATACCCCCTACTCATCCCTGCCAATTAAAATCATATTCAATCATCAGAATCCTGTTCTCTTCAATCACAATTAATTAACTTTTCCACCAAGTCCCCATTGAACTTTGTTTTAACCAAAAGGCTGGTGGTTTAAATCCACCAGCCACTCCTCAGAAGGAAGGTTGGGCAATTTATTTCTTTAGTGATGTCACCTCAGAAACCCAAGGAGGGGTCACATGAGTCGGGTTTGACTCGATGGCAGTGAGTGAGTTAGTTAGTTATAGCCCTTATCACCTCTGACATAAATTACATTTAATTGTAAAATAGTCTGGTTTGGTGTCTATCACTTGAGCTGCTTCAGAGCAGAATCTGTGAATTACTTATTTTAGAACTTTTCAGACCTAATAACATGCTTTAATATTGTTGTTGGTGGTGTTGTTATTTGCCATCGAGTCAGCCCTGACTCATAGCGACCCCTCCTTGGGTTTCCGAGGCAGTATCACTACGGAAGTAGGAATGCCCAACCTTCCTTCCTAGGAGTGGCTGGTGGGTTTGAACCGTCAGCCTTCTGGTTAGCAGTCAAGTGCCTTAGGCACTATGCTACCAGAGCTCCTAAAAAGAGCCCGGCTACTTGGCGGGGAGCGGCCAGTGGGTTTGAACCGCCAGCCTTGGGTGTGGCAGCTGACTGCCTGAGTCCCTGAGGCCATCCCCGGGGGCCAAAGTAGATTGTCCAGTCTTCCTTCCACAGAGTGACTGGTGGATTTTGAACTGCCAACCTTCTGGTTAGCAGACAAATGCCTTAGGCACTACACCACTAGAGCTCCTTTTTAATATTACAAGTATGTAATTAATATTTGTTTAATTAACTCATTAGTTCACTCATTTTATGGTCAAACATTTATATCCACTCCTCAGTAATCATCATGGTTAGGTTCTAAACACCGGGTCATTTTACAGAAATCAGCATTATGCAAAAATGGAAGATGATCACATCCCTGATGCCAGGGATGATGACTATGCCGATACAGAACTGCCAAGTTACATCACTGCATAACTATCAAACCACTGAGAGTGATGGCCCAGCCAAATTGACACATAACCCTAACCATCACAGTCAGTGGTACTCTTGCTGAGTACCTCAGCATTCATTACTGCCAGACGGATGTTGTTAATGTGCAAAATAGTTGGATAGTAGATTTTTTACCATTGTCATAAATGTGTAATGTTGGGTAACAAGATAGTTGGTAAGTGAGAAGTAGGTATATTACATGCCTACAGGGTACTAGGAGCCTGGTGGTGCAATGATTAAGCGCTCTGCTGCTAACAAAAAAGTTGACAGTTCAAACCCACTAGTGGCTGTGTGGGAGAAAAGACCTGGCTGTCTGCTCTTATAAGGATTACCGCCTGGGAAACCCTATGGGGAAAGTTCTTCTGTATCATATAATATCTGTGAGTTGGAATCAAGTGTACAGCACCAAACAACAGGATAGTAGGAATGGTGATTGACATAAAGTATGTAAACAAAGATGTTATGCCCTTGCCATGTAGATGATATATCTTGTCAAGGAGATAGTCATATGAACAAGAAGTTTCATAAATGTGAACTACTTTGTATGGAACAAGTAGTCCAATTAGGAAGACAGAAGTTGAGCCTTTAAGGAATGGGCCTTAACATTTTTTCAGGCAAAAGTGGGACAAGGGAAGAGAAAACTTTCCAGAAAAGAGAAAAGTACACTCAAGTAAAAATGAGGCTTCAGGGACTATCAGTAACTCAGTCTGGTATTAAAGTACATGATTGAAATAGCTAAAATGCATCATTTCAGCAAACTTTATTGAACACCTGCTGAATGCTGGTCAGAGCTCTGGCGGAAAGTGATTAAACACTCAGCTGCCAACCCAAAGGTTGGCAGTTCAAGTCCACTAACCACTTTGCAAAAGGAAGATGTGGCAGTCTGCTTCTGTAAAGATTATAGCCTTGGAAACTCTATGGGGCTGTTCTACTCTGTCCTATAGGATCACTATGAGTTGGAGTCGACTTGATGGCAGTGACTTTGGTCTGAGTGGTATATACTGATCACTTTTCTAAGTACAAATGATACATTATTGACCTTGTCTATGTTCTAGTTGATGTACAGGGGAGAGACAGAAGGAGAACATTAAAATATGTAGTTTATCATATGATGATCAGTGCCATGGAGAAAAATAAAGCAGGAAAGGGGCCAAAGCAGGGGCTATAATTTTAAATAGATTGGGCAGAGAAGGATTCATCAAGAAGGTTAACATTTGAAGAGCACTGATAAGCAATAGATCATTTGCCTCTGTAGGCATATCCTTTTTCTTTTTCAGTTTTATCTATGTATTTAAAAAAAAAAAAACAAAAAACTCACTGCTGTCGAGTCGGATCCGACTCATAGCGACCCCTCCTTGGGTTTCCAAGTTGGTATCACTACAGAAGTAGATTGCCCAGTCTGCCTTCCAAGGAGTGAGTGGCTGGTGGGTTTGAACTGCCAGCCTTCTGGTTAGCAGTCAAATGGCCTAGGCCCTGTCCCACCGGAATGCCCTATCTATGTATGAAGTACTTTTTTTTTTTCCTTTTCTTTTCTTTTTGGTATAGTTTTTGAAGAGTTTCTAACTGATCCCAAATAAATAGGCTGATACCTAAACTCAGACGAGAGAGCAGGATAAACGAACCACATTATCCTCGTGTTCTTTTTGAAACAGTAAATGAGATTGTCCAAGGGATCAGAAAATTTTTCACTCCTAAAATAACATAAATAGTCCCAGTTGCCATCAAGTTAACCATGGTTCATGCTGACCCCATGTGTGTCAGAGTAGAACTGAGTCCCTAAGGTTTTCAGTGGCTGGTTTTTGGCAAGCAGTTTGCCAGACCTTTCTTCTGAGGCACCTCCGCATGAACTTGAACAGCCATCCTTTTGGTACCCTGCCGAGCCTGTTAGCCATTTGCACCACCCAGGGACTCCCAAGTTGACATAGCAACTTGATATCTCAGCAAGCAGAGGTCAATAAGTGCTACACACACTGCCTTTTTGGTATCATTCTGAAGGCTCGCCACATTGTCCAGACATAGTTCATAAAGCAGTGAAGAAGCTCTTGCCACTTATAACCACTCATTTGTTTAATTCTGGGTCCAAGAAATAATATGATGGATAGCAAACAGAAACATGTCCTGATGCTGAACTCACGGTGCAACGTCAGCTGGCTTCAATTCAGTTTCAGTTCCAGTTTCCTGAAGGTGTTGGCTCAGGACCGACCATAGTGTTGCTGTTTTCCTAATGGTGACTTAAACATTTTTATATTGAAACAAACTAAATATGTTTTGGAATGGCATTCGAAATCTATTTCAAAGATGACCAAAAAAATGTGCTTAGAAGGCAGCATTGCTCCATCGCTCTCTAGTTCCTCAGACATGCCTGTTCCTCCTCCTCTGCCATTAAATGACATTGGAAAATAGACTGGGGTTGAAATGAATTCTAACTTTTGACGGTAAGTGCAATAGATACTATTTTTCTCACAAGACCCCTTTAAGAAAATCTATAATACTAACTTTAAAAAATAGGCAATTAGCAGAAACGTTAAACATGGGCACCCTTGAAGATAAGAGTTTTCTGGATGTATTGCTTAATAACAGCCACTCCATGGGAGAAAGATGAAGCAGTCTGCTTCTGTTAAGATTTACAGCCCTAGAAACCCTATAGGGCAGTTCTACTGGTCACTAGGAGTCAGAATCAACTCGATGGCAATGGGTTTGTGTTTTGGGTTTGGTAGTACTTATTTATGGAACAGTTTTCTTTTTGACTCACATGGTTAAAGTCTGAAAATTGAAAAGCAAATAATTGAGGATATGGCAACAAAAACACAAGCAGCAAAAAACTAAATAGATAAATAGGAACAGGGTACTCCTGTTCATCTTGACTATCAAAAAAGGGAGACAGCGTAAAGAGTGGGAGAAAATTTTAGGGAACCATAATATATCTGATAAAGGTCTGATACCCAAAATTTATAAAATACTTCTACAACTTAACATCAAAAAGACAAACAATCCAATCAAAATATGGGGGAAAGACTTGAACAGATATTTTACCAGGAAGGGTATTCAAATGGCCAAGAAGCACATGAAAAGATGATCAGAATCATTAGCCATTAGGGAAATACAAATCAAGTCCACAGTGAGATGGTATCTCACCAGCATTAGGACAGAAATGATTAAAAAAGAAATTGGAAAATACTAGGTGTTGGCAAGGTTGTGAAGAAATAGGAACCCTCATCCATTGCTGGTGAGATTGTAAATTGGTACAGCCATTGTGGAAAACAGTTTGGTGGTTCCTCGAAATGTTGAACATGGAACTATCATAAGACCAAGCAATCTACTCTTAGGCATATACCAAAACCCTGAAAGTAGCAATGTGGACAGATATATGTACACCAGTTTACTGCAGTGCTTTTCACAATAACCAAAAAGTGGAAACAACTAAAGTGCCCAACAACTGATGAATGGATAAACAAAATGTGTTAGGTACATATACATAATGGAATACTACTCAGCCATTATTCAATCTGTATGCTGAGCAAATAATCGGAGAAGCTGGACTATATGAAGAAAAACATGGCATCAGGATTGGAGGAAGAATCATTA
>NW_006921794.1:2455470-2465234 GCF_000298275.1 Orycteropus afer afer
AAAGAGGGGGAGGCCTTCAACAAAATGGATTGACACAGTGGCTGCGATGATGGGCTCAAGTATAGCAGGGATTGTGGGGCTGGCATGGGATCAGGCAGTGTTTCGTTCTGCTGTGCATGGGGTCGCTATGAGTCGGAAACGACTCGACGGCACCTAACAACAACAACAACTGCTCAGCCATACGAGGAATGAAGTCCTGATGCCTGCCACAACATGGATGAACCTAGAAAACGTCATGCTGACTGAAATAAGTCCATCACGGAAGGACAAATACTGTACGATCTTGCTTATATGAAATAAACTATTATGTAGAAACCGTTAGTAGTTAGGAGGGGGAACATGGGGACTTTTGTTTAGAATGTCTTGAATATATGTTAATGGTGGGGCAATAATTTGGAAAAAGATTATAAGAATAGTTGAACAACTTGAAAAAATGTAATCAGTGTCACTGATGTGTACATGTGGAGATTGATGAAATATTGTATGTTTTGTATACTGCTCTAGCTTTTTTAAGGGTCTCTGGTGGCTCTGGTAGTGTAGTGCCTAAGGCACTACTAACTGCTCACCAGAAGACTCATGGTTCAAACCCACCAGCCACTCCTCGGAAGGAAGATGGGGCAATCTACTTCCTCAGTCATACTGCCTCGGAAACCCAAGGAGGGGTCGCTATGAGTCGGGTCTGACTCGACGGCACATAACAACAACAACAACAGCAACTGGTGGCGTAGTGCCTAAGGCATTTGACTGCTAACCAGAAGGCTGGGGGTTCAAACCCACCAGCCACTCCTCAGAAGGAAGATTGGGCAATCTACTTCCATAGTGACACCATCTTGGAAACCCAAGGAGTGGTCGCTGTGAGTTCGATTCAACTCAACAGCAGTGAGTTTGGGTTTTATTTGGTTTATAGCTTTTTTAAAAAATTCAAAACACAGAAAAAATTTATCTTTGGTTATTAACCAAAAGAGGCATGTCTGACCAGCTTCATAAAGCACATTCCTCTTCAGGTGACTTAAACTGCAACTGACTAGTTTATCTTGTTTCTTGATGATCGAAAACATTTAACATTAAATTTAAGCTCATCAAGGCCAGAAATTTTTGCTTGTTTTTTTCACAGATACTTATCCAGCACTAACATAATGTCCAATAGTAGACATTCAATAAATGTTTGTTCAATGCAAGTTTATGGAATGTCCTGATAGGAAAGAGGTGTCTTACTAATTGTGGCTCTTTATCAAACTTTTGGTATCACAACTGGTAAAGCTTTTAAAAATATATAAATTACTGTATACTTTCTTTTCTGCTAAAATTTATCCCATATGGACACAATCTTGGTGCATCTATATGTGTGTATTTGTTGTTGGTTGTCATTGAGTCATTTCCAACTTATGGTGACTCCATGTGTGCAGAGTAGAAGCGATCCATACGGTTTTCAAAGCGTGACCTTTTGGAAACAGATGGCCAGTCCTCTCTGGAGGCACGTCAGGGTGGGTTCAAACTGCCAAACTTTTGGTTAGTAGTCAAGCGCTTAACCGTTTGTGCCACCCAATACTCACTCATTCAATTTCCTATTTTTTACCTACTTTTCTTCTTTCAAATTGACTAGAAAATAGATGTTTCTTTAATAGAAAGGGAAGCAAGAAATAAGGAACTTGCATACTTTTTTTTTTGTCTAGAAAAGGGGAAATAAAGTTCCTGCATGGAAATAGGTCATTTTCTGAGTCCTTAAAATTTATTTAATAGAAAAGCTAGTTTTCAAGGTAAAGATAAAAAATCTAATTTTTTGAGCAATATACCATTTTAGTAGATTTATTTTTATTTTTAAAGACTAGACAACTTATAATGTTTTCTGAGTTTGTCAAAAGACTTATCAGTATGGCTTTGATTATTGGAGGAATTCATTTTTCAATAATGTTAATATTAAATATAAAGAGTTCTGGTGATGTAGTGGTTAAGGCATTTGGCTAGTGTTCTGGTTACTTAGTGCCGCTCTGACAGGAACATACCACAAATAGGATGGCTTGAAGAAATAGGAGTTTATTCTCCTATAGTTTGGAGGCTTTAAGCCTGAATTCAAAGTGCCAGGCTCTAGGGACTGAGTGAAAGCTCCTCAACCTTGGGCTTCAGCTCTGCCTCTGCTCCCAGCCCACTGAAGCTGGAGGCTTTTCTTCACTCAGCTGCTGGCTGCTGAGGCTGACAAGTAAAAAGGCACAGTCCCATTGTTACCAAACCATACTGCAGACCACTCCTTCAAGTCCATTGAAAATCCCAAGGTTGGGAGAGCATGGCAGGCTGCCGAACAACAACATGGCTACATGCAGTGATCAAGTGTGCCATAAGCTAGAGACCATTCCCCAAGGCTTCTCCTTATATACAGGAAGCAGATCACATCTGTAAGACAGCTATTGAGCTGCTCACAGTAGATTCTATCATGGAGATAATTACCAATCTCATCATGGGGAATACTACATCCAGCTGCCCAGCCACTCAACCAGGCCCAGCCAAGTTGACACACAAACTTAACTGCCACAGCTGGTACCAAAAGCTCAGGTGTTCAAACCCATCAGCAGCTTCATGAAAGAAAGATGAGGTAATCTACTTTCGTAAAGATTTATAGCCTTGGAAAACCAATGAGAGTTGCTCTGAGTCAGAATCAACTTGATGGCAATGAGTTTGGTACTTGAGTTTGAATATTAAATATAGTGCTAGGAGATGTGGTAGATGTAACTAGATTTTGGATACTAATCATATTTTGATATGTTTGGCTCTCATCAGGTGATTATTTTGCTATGGCTATTTTCTACCTGCTGTTCCTGGCAAGAACCTACTTCTGAAGAGCAAAGCATTTCATCACAGTAGACTTCCTTCCATAAATATTATCGTTCCTGCAATGTCTTCCTTACTTTTATGGGTTGTTATGATTTTCTGCATCTAGGTATATTAGTGATGAGTGATTGACTACTAAATAAACAATTTGTCCTCCAAAACAAGAACTGGAGCCTTTTCAATCACTTTGACAGAAATAGTATTTTGTTATCTTACCAAAAGGACTTTTCCCTCAAAACATTCAAAACACTGTATAATGCTACCTATCATATTCTCTCTCTCTCTCTCTCTCCCTTTTTATCTATATTAATTTTTACTGTAGTATATGTTTAATTTTAAATCCCTCAGTAGAGATGAGTAGTCTTGGGCTTCAGGAAGTTGAGTGACCAAACTAAGAGTCAATTGCTGTTTTAGCGCAGAGCTGGTTTCAACCAACACTGAAGTAATCATGCTACTTTGTGTCTTCCCTTTCTTTATTGATGGTAAAACTGCTTGTAGTAATGACTGTTTCTGCTTGAAGGCCTGAGGTAATTTCTTTAAGGAGATAGCAAAATAAATTTCCAAGTTTTATTCAGCAGAGAGCTGGGAATGTTTGTAAACACTGGTTAGTTGTTAAACTTGTTTGCATTATCTTTATCTAGGCACTACTCTCTTTTTGTTAGTGATAATTATTTTTAGTGCTCCTTACCTTTTATTTCATTACTTATTTTAAAATAAGTCTTGGGAAAATGATGTTTTGGTTGATGCCCTGAACGCTTCCTCACTTGAGAAATATCTAGACAGAATTTACTTCTCAATCAGTAATGTTATGTTTATATCTTATTGGTTAAAAATAAATAAATACTACTTAATTCTATTTTTATAGCTCATTCTTCTTTTTAAAATATTAAGCAAATATTTTTTATATGCCACATTGCACATTGTGTGCCCTGTTCTGACTTTTCTTTCTTATGCTTGGTTTATATCAATGAGTGGACTATTCTATCTTGTTGTTGTTATGTGCCATCGAGTTGGACCCAACTCACAGCGACCCCTCCTTGCGTTGCCGAGGCAGTATCAATCACTAAGGAAGTAGATTGCCCAATCTTCCTTCTGAGGAGTGGCTGGTGGGTTTGAACCGCCAGCCTTCTGGTTAGCAGTCAAGTGCCTTAAGCACTATGCTACCAGAGCTCCTTTATATTGTATTTGATGAACTATAAAGTTAGAGAAGTTTTTATCAGCTGTTTGAAACTCTTTTATGTCTGTGTCTTCTTTCTCCCGTTACTTTTTTTTCCTCTTTAAGTATTTTATTGTGTTTTGAAAAGTTTACACAGCAAATTATGTTCCCATTTAGCAGTGTTGAGGCATATTGTTCAGTATATTGGTTACATTTTTCACATTGTCTCCACAGTGTCATCTTCCTTTATTCTTATGTTTAATTATTATTGTTTTTCTAAAAGAAAATAAATGAAATCAATCAATAAAAATACAACTCATTAAAATATCATGCTCAAAATCAATATTTTGGCATCTTTTGCCCTTCAGTAAATTAAAAGATCCTAGCTTAGCCTGCCTTCACCAGCACCATGGAGAACAGATTGTGCTTGCTCTTTAGAGACCAATTTTCTCTCCTTATTTTGATAAAAACCTGGTCTTTACACAATCTCATTACGTTGAATTCCATTTGGGATCATTTAGAAATAACTTAGAAACATTAATGACCTAATTAAAAAAAAAAAAACTTTAAATCACAGTTAAAATAAGAATAGACTTTTAACACAGTATTTCTTTGAGTAGCCCCTTTCTTGACACCCACTTTAATGACAGACAGCTTTAGTTGGTGAGATAATAAGAAGTGAGAACAACTGGTGAGAACATAAATGTCAGCAATTAGCTGAACATTCTAATTAATTCTTCAAACATTACTAGCAACTGCTATGCACTGGAAAGCCATCTCTTTACTAAACTCTAGGCTAAGAAAATGTGACTGAGGTGTGTCTTAACTTTTCTTCCCCCAAGAATTATTGAAATTGTTGCCCCTAATTACACTCTTATTGGCTTATGTTTCAAAGCCATTCTTTACAGGAACAAATCAAACTAGAAATGAAATTGTAGTAAATGAAATATTCTCTGAGGGTCATTGCTTACTTATGTGGATATTAATATCTTCTGGTCCAAGATGCTCATAAACACAGAGCAATGGATTTTCTCAAATCCTTTCTGAAAAAGAATCTTTATATTGTCTTTAAAAGTTGATAGACTACATACACACAAAGAAAAGTTCTATATATCAAACAGGAGTGAAAAAGCAAGACACACTGGGAACAGATATTTATAAGCTACAGAGACAAAGCACTAGTATCCTGAATATTGAACTCCTACAAATAAATAAGACAAAGACAGATGATATACTAGAATAATGGACAAAAGATATAATATGGAAATTCCCAGATGAGGAAAATCTAATGGCTGGTAAATATAGGGAAAAAAATGCTCAATCATACTTGTAATCAGGGACATAGTAATTAAAATAATGAGACACCACTTTACATTTATCTGATTAAAAAATTCTAAAGGCCAATATTGCCTAGGTCAGTGTTGGATTACCCCATGAGCAGGGTAAGAATGGGTTTACTTGTGCTTACTACTCAGTAGTGAACAATTTCATATTTTTTCACCACATCAAAGTTTCTGCTTCTAGGTTTAGCTGGCATCTGTCTCTCCCAATCCCACAGCACCTTCCTATGGCATCAAAGCTTCTTTTCAGATTTACAATCCCTGACAAAGACTGAGCAGATGAGTAAGCACACACAAGTAAGCCCATACTTACTTGCTTACTGGGTAATGTGCTCCTATACCTACTGTTGGCAAAGATGTTAATAAGAGAGACTCTTCTCCCACTGATGTTTATGTAAATTTGTTCAGTTTTACAATAAATATCATTAAAGTCAAGAACATCCAGAAAGTCCACTCTGGGTAAACATTCTAGAAAAACTCTTTTATACATGCATATAGGGACTTGTTGGAAAATAGTCATCACAACAGTGGTTATGATAGCCAGAAATAGAAAATAATAAAAATGTTATAGATACATAAAACAGTTCTTCCAATGGAAAACTATATAGCAATGAAAATGAATGACTGAAGCTGAATTGACTGAAATGAATGAAAATGAATTTACTGACATGTATAAATCTCTAAACATAATTTGTGCAAGAAAAATTGTAGAATGATGTGTACAATATCAACATGATACTGCTTACATAGTGCGTAGAATAGCAAACAACACTAGTTGATTCTCAAAGTTTTCAGGTGTAGAGAAAGCAAGAAAAACTCATATGGGATTCATAAATTCCAAATTCAAGGGAGAGAAAGGAAGTGAAATTGGAGAGGGCTTCAAAGGTATCTGTCATGTGTTATTTCTTTAGTTGTTGAAATTGTCCATTAAAAAAACAAAGCAAAAATATTTTATATGCTACCTGAGACATGGGTGTCACCTTATCACTTACTAAGTTGAGGTTTATAGCATAATAGGATATTGGAAAACAAGCTTTTTTTTTTTTCCTCTAATTTAAATACTGTGTGGAGGATTGTGGGTTATTTTCCCATCTTATATGATTAGGGAAACCTACAGAAATATAAGCCAACCCATTTTTTAACTCAATATGATTTTACATATTTTACTAACCTCTGTTTTTCCTTTGATGTATAAGATGAAAGAATTAGGAAGAAGAACAGAACAATTACACTTTTATCCTGTAAATCCCACTTCCTCACAGAATACTCCAGTGACAGCCATGGTCCCCATTTGTTATTTATTTTCATTTATAGTCTTTTTAAGGAATCATCTGATTTTTGCTTGTTCCCTCAAACCTATGGTTATTTCTGGCACAAAAGTTCTTTGAAAAACCTAATTTGACAAGCTGTATGCTATCAGAATTCACGTGTTACAGAGCAATTTCATTTGCCGTTTTAAAGGTGGAATTTTGCTTGCATCTACTGTTCTTAATCTGTCATCAAGCAGCATAATTATGAGGGTAACAACTGAATTTCTCCTTTTTACTGACAATGGTGCAAGAGTTCCTTTTTCCTTTTTGGTGCTGGAAGGTGTCATACTGTTGCCCATTAAATATGTGACAGCTGAAGTGAGAAATTCATTGTGTTGCTATAAAAATCCGTGTGAATGCATCTTTTTCCCTTTCTCACCCACCCCCTTCCTCTATTACTGGAATATTAACAGGGAATATAAGTGAGATAAATTAAACTCTGATCTTGGTTTGTTTAAAACTCTAAAACTTAATTTGTTATCAAAAAGCATAAACAACATCCTACAGTAAATTTATAAAAGCCAGGAATACAGAAAATGACTGTGACTGTAATATGTCATTATTTTGCGTAAAAAACATTTCATTCACACTGAAAGTTGATAAACACCAATAAATTGTCACAATATCTTTTCACTTTCCTTAGTGCCTCCAAAGCTTTATTTTAGATACATTTTAATTTGACTTTTGCAGAAGATGAGGGAGTAATTTTGGATTCATTGTAAAATGTAGTGCTAGGGCCCTAGGAAGCAGTAGATGATGAGGACAGGTGTTGGGCCCTTGAGAACCCAGGTGGGGAGTTTGGGAATAGGAGTCAGGAGAAGGGATAGGTCAGACTCCCCCATGAAATTAAGAAACCAGTCATCATTCAGCAAGTTATAGGGAGAAGCCTTTCAAACTAGGTGCAAATAAGGTATCTAACTATGCTAGATACTTTTCAAGGCAAACAATCAGGAGCCCAGAAACTGTCAGTGGTCAGTAATTGTATTGCCAATATGTCTGCTCAAGCCCTGGTGGAGGAGGACTCTATTGCAGAAGTCATCTGCTAAATGAAAAGTCAGAATCTTAGTGGAGTCCATGATGGACATAAACCATCTCCCCTCAGCCTCATGACTATACTTTCTGAATATGACTGTACTTTCTAATACAAAACTTATGGATGAATATGGAGATTCCATACTGTGGCAGGAGTCAGCCTTAATTTAACCCAACATTTACTAAAGTGAGCGCAATAGTTCAAGATTCTCTATTTCCACAAAAATCTGCATAATCCACAAAACTTGAGAAGTCTTCATACTGTGTGTTACACTGTAAGCTACAACATTGATTTCTTATGTTTTTGCATTCCCTGTTCATTTCATTCATGCATTTAGTCATCCAACAAATATTTAATAAATCCCTCCTGTGAGTCAGACAACTACTAGCTGCTGGGGGATAGAATGAGGGGCAGGGTAGATACAGTCCTACACTCTTATATCTTATAGTTAATGCAGAAAGATACATATTAAAATAACTAATTACAATATAGTGTGCTAAGAGTTGAGATAGAGGAGATTCAGAGCTCAAAGGAAGCATATAGCTAGGGTACCTAACCTGGTCTGAAAAGGGGCAAGGAAGAGATCATCAGGAAGTGCCATTTATCCTAAAACCTGAAGATCAGGTAGTAGTAAGACTGGCATGTAATATTCAGTCATCAGAACAGCAGTAACAGTAGCAACAGATAGCTAAAGATGATGTGTAATTACGCTCTTACTATCTGCAGGTACTATGCTAGATACTTTTCAAACATTATATCAGGTATCCTTCGAGGTAGGTTTTATTATTTGCCCAAGGACATATGGTTAATAAGCAGCAAGAGCCAGAATTTGAATCCCCTGCCCCACAGCTGTCTCTCAAAGCAATTGACTGATTTTGGTTATATTTGTTTTGCTAAAATGAAATCATTATTTCAGTGATAACTTAAGTTTGCTTTGTTTGTGATTATTATGTAATTACTACTTTTTCCCCAATATAGATATGCATTTTATCACTTTAATAGATAGTAGTAAAATTTTGCATTTGGGTTGTTGTTGTTAGGTGCCATCAAGTTGTCTCCGACTCATAGCGACCGGACGCACAGCAGAACAAAAGACCACTCGGTTTTGCGCAGCTTCGTGATCCTTGCTATACTTGAGCATTTGGGTAGAAGTTTCAAAAATATATAATAAGTTGTTGAACTGCCAAATGTGTTGTAGTATATATTTTTACCACACACACACATACAGCATATCATAACACCAAGATCTGAAGTTCACATTCCAAGTAGTGTCTTACACATTAGTCACTAAAAACAACACAATTGCAACTTCACGTTTCATTTAGAGTAAGTGGTAGGATAGTTTGAAAAAGCAACATTTCTAAGGAAAGGGGCTACTCATATTTTAAAAGTAATTCTAATTCTCTGTGTGTCATGATCAAACTGGATATAGGATTTTTTGGTCAGACCCAGGGTTAAAACAGTATATGCAGAAGATGAAGATATAAAATTGTTGCTCTTAAAAATATATGGGTCTACCTATCACCTGCAATTTCCGTACATACATTTTTGGCAACAGTATTCATAAATGATGTGAACTTCATATTTCATCTTATGAAGGGGCACATAACATCAGAGTATCTTACTTTTAGCACTTTTGAAGATCCTGGTCTACAGGAAAGGAGCTCTGGTGGTGTAGTATTAAGGCGATTGGCTGCTAACTGAAAGGTTGGTAGTTTGAACCCACTAGACACTCCATGGAAGAAAGATGAGGCAGTCATCTTCTGTAGAGATTCAGAGCCTTGAAAACCCCATGAGGGTCTCTATGAGTCAGAATCTACTAGATGGCAGGGGGTTTGGTTTTTTGGTTGGGCTGGAGGAGGGACAGGTTAATACTAGGAGGTGAATTTAAGAACATAAAATGGATTGCCAGGAGAAATGTCCAAAATCTCAGGAAGTAGCTTTTACACTTCATTGTACTTGGAGTGAGGCGAGGCAGCCTGGCTTTCACACCTAGTGAGAACAGATTGAGCTTGAATGTGCAATCCATAGATTGGCTTTAATTGGCCAAATCAGCATGACACAGTTTTCACCAGACTTGCCATCAAAATTATTTTAAAACA
>NW_006921794.1:2466253-2466769 GCF_000298275.1 Orycteropus afer afer
TGTTGGTTTCACTTCAGGGATACCACGGTGCAAACCCTTACTCTTCAGCCTTCTGTTAAAGATGGACTTATTGTGTATGAAGACTCACCTTTGGTTAGTAATCTAATTATATGAATTTTTTCAACTATATTTTTAGAATGATAGTTGTATTTCAGCCTTGGAGGAGGAGAAAACGCCCATAGATTCTAATATATTTCTGTCCAACTAGAATATATAAAGAAAGAACTTGTTCATGTGTCATTTGGGGAGCAGATACTTAAATGCAAATGATTGCAAACACAACCATGTTTTCTTATTCTCTTCTCTCTCCAGAGTGAGAGATTGAGGGAATGACAGAATCTTCTATTGATTTCCTTTGCATTCTAGAATTTTAAAAAATACAAAAAAAGTTTGCTATTATTATCAAATGTATAGTTTGATATTAGGTAACATTTCTATAATGCTTTTAAATATGGTTTGCTTTGGCCATCTGGGATGACCTAGTCCTCAGTTTTCAAGACTGAAAGAAATCAAACC
>NW_006921794.1:2469074-2473715 GCF_000298275.1 Orycteropus afer afer
TCCCAACATGTAGCTCCAACCTCTATTTCTGTTACATCTGAACTCACGAATCCTTAATTGCATCCCATTGCCAAATGAGGTAGGAGCACTGGTGGCACAATGGTTAAGCACTCAGCTGCTAACTTAAAGCTCAGAGGTTCAAACCCACACAGTGGCTACATGGCAAAGGCTGGGGGACCTGCTCCTATAAGGATTACAGCCTAGAAAACTCTGTGAGGCAGTTCTGCTTTGTCACATGGGGTTGCTGGGAGCAGGAATTGACTCAACAGCACCCAACAACTTACTGAGGTAAAGTAAACATTTCTTGTTCTGGCATCAAGTCCTTAGCAGTAGGGACTCAATCTACTCTTCCAATCCCTTTTTTTCCTCTTATCTTAAATGTAACTTCTTCAACCAAAGAGGCTATTCATATTCCCTCTTGCTTAAATATGCCCCAGGATTTACTGAGTTTGACATTTTACTCACTTTATCTTAAATACCCATCTCTTCACCACCATCCATTCTTGACTGTTAAAATTGTAGACTCTTTTAAGAGTGGCAACAAACACCATGTCTGATATTCACATTTTATTGTGATACCTCACTTCTCTTAAACTCCATAGCCCTTTCCTTTCTCTATTTGTTACATTTCTAACTATTCTCTACCCAGGGTGTGAAATATTATTGGACATCACCATTAGAAGAATAATTCTAATACTAAAGGGAAATAAAGAGATTACTATAGAGTTAGCGGGTTTGGTGACTACTTGAAGCTTGTGATGGGGATAAATTTTGTTTCCAGCTCTACTGCAAACTTTTTTTTGTGGTAGTATGCTTATGGCTTGAATAAAACCAACTATTATAAAGCCAAAATGATAAGCGATGAAGTTTTAGAGAGAGTTGCTTTCACTCTTGTTGATAAATTTTCTGTCTTTGCAGGTTAAAGCAGTAAAGTTGGGCCATGTTCTAGTAATAGATGAGGCAGACAAGGCTCCAACAAATGTCACCTGTATTTTAAAAACTCTAGTAGAAAATGGAGAAATGATTCTAGCAGATGGAAGACGAATTGTTGCAAGTGAGTATAAAATACACATCTTTTTCCTTTAACACATGAAAATTTTACATCTCTGGTAACAATTTACAGACTTTAGCTGCTTACTTGTATATAAGCAATAGGCTAAAGTTCAATGTAATTCACATAGTCTGTATTGACAGTCATTTATAAAATGAATCTAGCTTTGTCTGTTTTGTTTTTTATAGCCAGAGAACATCTCTTAAAATTTTAATAATATTAGTAGGACAAATCAGCTTCAAATTTTTCTACACAGAGAATACCAACACACAGGCCTTACTGTGTTATCTTTCAATTATTTGTATAATTTAATTTTTGTCTTGCTGTCTGGAAATTTTTAAAAAGCTCTGGCATGTTTCTATTAATATCTACTCATATTATCAAATCTAAGTAAACTAAGTTTTAATATTATGACATTTTATTATATATTATATATATGTGTGTATATTTGTATGTATATATGTATATGTGTGTGTATGTACCTACACATACATAAAAACATTACACGTACATACCACTGAGGAAGACAGGAATAAATTACACTTGAATCATCCTCTGTTTTGGATTATCTTCTTTCTTTTTCATTAGAGAAAATACAGACAGACGAATGTCATCATTCTATTTAACCTACAAGGAAAAATTACATTTGTCAAATGCAGTGTGAGAACATTTTCTAGTTGTTAATTTCAAATTTTTGTTTCCTGAAAAGTCTTGAAAACCTATAACTAGCTTTGAAAAAATATAGCCCATAGTGGGGCAGCCAAGCAAGATGAAACTAACTGAAACCTTCAATATTAAAAGACAGCAGGTAGAGAGGACCCATTAAAAACGTACTAGTGCATTAACCTAGAAATGTTCCTCTTGGATGCTGTTATTGCTAGATTGCCATTTTTGCGCCTAGGAAAAATACAAGTATTCTAATATTTCAGTTTCACAATGAATTTATTGGAAAATGAGAATGTGAGCTAGATAGCTCTGAAAGCTGTCTCTTAAAAGTTCGCTCAGACCTGCCAGATTAGAATTCTGTTAGCCCTTTTTAGAGGTATCATGAGGACTCTGAAACAGGAAGGAAGAAAGAGTTGCTGAAACAAAATTGTAGTTAGGAGTGATTATCTCTTGGTAGCCCTCTTCATTCTCTGAGACATTTCAGAGGGAATGTCTAAAAATAAAGGAGTGGTCATATGTTTCAAAGTCAAGTGTAATTGTAATGTTGTTGTTGTTATGTGCCGTCGAGTCAAACCTGACTCATAGCGACCCCTCCTTGGGTTTCCGAAGCAGTATCACTAAGGAAGTAGGATTGCCCAACCTTCCTTCCGAGGAGTGGCTGGTGGGTTTGAACCACCAGCCGTCTGGTTAGCAGGCAAGTGTCTTAGCCACTATGCTACCAGAGCTCCCCCGTAATTGTAATAGCATTTTAAATATGTGTCACTTTTTTTCCCCTCTGATGTTCTTTTGAACATGTTTTCATAAACCATTACTTTTAGAGCTGCTTTTTAATTCTTTGCTTTTCTACATTTTATTTTTGTATTGTTATTTTGATTTTAATTAGATTTTGCCTGTGGCCACCTACCCATCTTACTTGCCACTACTAAAATTAATGAGGATCAAACATTAAAACTATTGGTTGTAGTAGAACATAAATATGTAGCAGGTTAAAAGACCATTTTTTGGTGCCATAAAAATTACAAGTGTAATTTCTTGCAGACTTACCTCAAATAAAAAGGCAGGTGTTTCACAACTGTCATTTTAAAAGATGCAGAGCCTGAGGCTGGGATTTAAATAAACCTAGATGGCAAGTGTCTCTTCTCAAAATAACCATGAAATAACACTTTTGGTATCTTGAATTATTGTTTGGATTAGCAATTGTACTTGAAATGCACACCAGTCAGTAGAAGGTAATATCCATCCCTTAATTCCTTAAGCAATTGGACAGAGAAGGCTCCAGTCAACTTGAGATCACTTATATTAAGAACTCAAGTTAAAGGAGAAATCCTTGACTAGAAGTAAATTAACGTTGCCCAAATGAGCTAACTAGGTTTTCAAGAGCTTAATTTTACATGGTTAGGTTTCAGGGAGCACAATCTAACCAGAAGTCTCTTCCTAACTACGCAATGGCAGGCTGTGTACAAAGTGATGCAGCTGAGTTGATAAAACCTTGGGTATTCCTTGGATTATCCCTTGTTATGGATTCTTAATTGTTACTATTATTTGGATGGGGAAATGACAACATCTCAAGCCAGGTTTAAGCATTGTATGACAAAATTTTGACATTTGCTTTTTAGAAGTACATTGGATTTATATGAAAATGCAAGTTGCTGCACAATTTGGTATATGCTTTATCAGTCTATTACTTTTTTAAGCAAATAATTGAGCAGTATGACTACATATACTATTTTAAAGACTGTAGCTTGATATTCTTAAAAATTATTAAATGTCAATAGAGAATACATAGTAAGAATTCTTGTTTTTCAGATTCTGCTAACGTGAATGGAAGAGAAAATGTTGTAGTGATTCATCCTGATTTTAGGATGATCGTTCTGGCCAACAGACCTGGATTTCCTTTCCTAGGCAATGATTTCTTCAGTACTTTAGGTAAAAACATTAATGTTAATAATAGCAACAACAGTAGCAGTAACAATAATAGTGTTCTCTTGGTCACAATGCTGTAATAGCTGTCATTGAATGCTGACCATGTGCTACTCCATGTAACCATCAGAACCACTCTGTGAGAGTATTTGTTATTCGCTTTCCAAAAATCCAAACTCACTGCCATCCAGTTGATCTAACTCATAATGGCTCCCATTGGGTTTCCAAGGCTTCAAATCTTCATGGAAGCATGCTGCCTCATCTTTCTCCCATGGAATACCTGGTAGGTTGGAATCACCTACCTTTTGGTTAGCAGCCAAATGCCTTAACCACCAGAGCTCCTTATCTACACTTTAGAGAAGGAGAATATCTGATATTCAGAAAGATTGATTATTTTTCTAGGATCACTTAGCTCATTAGTGTTAGAGATGAGATTCATTTCTCTGTCTATCTGATTTCAGAGCCAGTTTTGTTAAACTGTAATAGTTTTCTATTACCTTGTTCTTCAGGGCTCTTAGAATAAACTCACTGCCATCAAGTTGATTCCAACTTATAGTAGCTCTATAAGACAGAGTAGAACTGTGCCGTAAGATTTCCAAGGCTGCAAACTACGGAAGCAGACTGCCACATCTTTCTCCCATGGAGCAGCTAGTGGGTTTGAACTGTTGACCTTTGGGTTAGCAACCAAGAGCTTAACCTCTGTGCCATCCCTAAAACACAATATAAGGAATTTTTTTAGTGTTTGGTTTTTGTCACATCCGTTACCTATAAAAAGGTTTAAGGTCAGGTTTGAGGAGATTTGATTCACATTGATTGGAGAGGCCTTGAGTTAAACTTAATCGTCAGGAACACTTAAGAAAGATTTCTCTTCTCTGTAGCATGTAGTAAGAAATTCTGGACTCTCATACTCACCCTGAAGCAGGCCCACTCTCCCAGTCTGACCCAGAAACCCAGATCTATGTAACAAATACATAGTGAACACCCTTTTATACTAACCCAAGTGA
>NW_006921794.1:2478395-2487080 GCF_000298275.1 Orycteropus afer afer
CACTTAACAACAACAACAACAGTAGATCTTTAGGGAGAGTAGCCCTTAAACTTAGTGTTTTGGGTTCTCTAGTGCCACTCTAACAAAACACCACAAGTAGATAGCTTTAACAAATGGGGATTTATTCTCTTACAGTTTAAGAGGCTAGAAGTCCAAGTTCAGAGTGCCAGCTTTAGGGGCTGGGTGAAGGCCTCTTGGCCTTGGGCTTCAGTTCTGCCTCTTGCTCCCGGCCACTGGTGCTGAGAGTGTCTCTTAACTCAGGCAGCTGCTGGCTTCTGGGGCTGAAAAACACAAGGTCAGCAAGTAAAATGGCACAGTCCCAAGATTATCAAACAACACTGCAGGCCACTAATTCAAGTCCAGAAACAGTCCCAAGATAGGCAGACAGCATGTCAGGCCACTCACTGATGGCTAAATGCAGGATCCAGATGTGCCAGGAAGCTCTAGACCTTGCTTAAATGTCCTCTTATACACTGGAAACAGCACGTCCCTGAGGCAGCTACTCAGCTGCTCACAGCAAATTCCACCATGGAATTGATTACCAGTTTCATCATAGGGAATCACTACATCCTTAACTACCAGACTTAGTGTATGATGAAACAAAATATAGTGTATTTTTGAAGTTTCAGCTTCTGATGCCCCAGAGCCAGGTCAGAATGGAAGTTCTTATCAGGAATAGGTCTAAAGATTCCGACTGTTGTTGTGTGACATTGAGTTGATTTCCACTCATAGTGACCATGTAGGATGGAGTAGAACTGTACTATTCCATTTCCCAGGCTGTACTCTTTATAGAAGCACATTGCCAGGTCTTTTCACTTGTGGAGCAGCTGGTAAATTCAAATGTCTGAACTTTTGTCAGCCAAGTTCTAAACCATTGTACCACTAGGTCTCTGCCCCCTGCCCACCCATAAAGATTACAGTCTAGAAAACCCTATGAGCCAGTCCTAATCTGTCACATGGGGTCACTAGGAGTCAAAAATAAACTTCAAGGCACCCAACAACAACATATTTTCTTAGTCCTTTCACTTTTCCATTCTTCTAGGCAAGTAATCCACCACTCATCTGTCAGTTTGTCACATTGTGGTGGCTTGCATGCTGCTGTGAGGCTGGAGGCTATGCCACCGGTATTTCAAATACCAGCAGGGTCACCCATGGTGGACAGGTTTCAGCAGAGCTTCCAGACTAAGACAGACAGGAAGGGGCCATCTACTTCTCAAAGAATTAACCAGTGAGAACCTTTGAGTAGCAGCAAAACGCTATCTGATACATTACTGGAAAACTTTATGAATAGCCCTGAAACACTGTTTGATATAGTGCTGGAAGATGAGCCCCTCGGATCTGCAGGCACTCAAAATATGACTGGGGAAGAACTGCCTCCTCAGGGTAGAGCCAACGTTAATGATGTAGGTAGAGTAAAGCTTTGGGAACCTCTATTTCCTGATATGGCATGACTCAAAATGGGAAGAAACAGCTTCAAACATCCATTAACAATCAGAACATGGAATGTATGAATTATGAATCTAGGAAAATTGGAAATTGTCAAAACTGAAATGGAAAGCATAAGATCAATACCCTAGGCATTAGTGAGCTGAAATGGACTGCTTTTGACCATTTTCAATCAGATAGCCATGTGGTCTACTATGCTGGGAGTGATAAATTGAAGAGGAATGGAGTGGGATTCATCATCAGAAAGAATGTGTCAAGATCTATCCTGAAGTACAATGCTGTCAGTGATAGGATAATATCCATATGCCTATAAGGAAGACCAGTTAATACTGTCATTCAAATTTATGCACCAACCGCAAAAGCCAGAGCCAAGGAAATTGAAGATATTTACCACCTTCTGCAGTCTGAAATTGACTGAACATGCAATCAAGATGTGTTGATTATTACTGATAATTGGAATGCAAAAGTTGGAAACAAAGAAGGGTCACCGGTAGTTAGAAAATATGGCCTTTGGGATAGAATGACACTAGAGATCGCATGATAGAATTTTGCAAGACCAACTACTTATTCATTGCAAATACCTCTTTTCAACAATATAAACAGTGGCTATACATGTGGATTTCACCAGATGGCATACACAGGAATAAAATTGACTACATCTGTGACAAGAGGCAATGGAGAAGATCAATATCTTCAGCCAAAATAACACCAGGAGCTGACTGAGGAACAGACCATCAGTTGCTCATATGCAAGTTCAAGTTGAACTGAAGACAATTAAAACAAGTCCCTGACAGCCAAAATGTGACCTTGATTATATTCATTCTGAATTTAGAGACCATCTAAAGAATAGATTTGACACATTGAACACCAATGACTGAAAACCAGAGGAACTGTGGGATGACATCAAGAACATTGTCAATGAAGAAACCAAAAGTCATTAAAAATACAGGAAAGGAAGAAAAGACCAAAATGGATGTCAGAAGGGACTCTGAAACTTGCTCTTGCACAGAGAGTAGCTAAAGCAAATGGAAGAAATGACAAGATAAAACAGCTGGACAGAAGATTTCAAAGAGCAGCTCGAGAAGACAAAGTCATTATAACAAAATGTGCAAAGAGCTCTGGAGGTATAAAACTGAAAGGGAAGAGCACACTTGGTGTTTCCCAAGCTGAAAGAACAGAAGAAAAAAATGAAGCCTCAAATTGCAATATTGAAAGATTCTATGGACAAAATACTGAATGATGCAGGAAACATCAAAAGAAAATGGAAGGAATACACAAAATCAATGTACCGTAAAGAATTGGTCAATGTTCATCCATTTCAGGAGGTAGCATATGATCAAAAATAGATGGTATTGAAGGAAGAAGTCAAAGCTGCAGTGAAGGAATTGATGAAAAACAAGGCTACAGAAATTGAAGAAATACCTCTTGAGATGTTTCAACAAACGGATGCCACACTGGAGGCAATTACTGGTCTATGCCAAGAAATTTGGAACACAGTTACCAGGACCACTGACTGGAAGAGATCTATATTTGCACCCATTCCAAAGAAAGGTGATCCCACAAGATGGATTGACACGGTGGCTGCAATGATGCACTCAAGTATAGCAGGGATTGTGGGGCTGGCGTGGGATTGGGCAGTATTTTGTTCTGCTGTGCATGGGGTCACTATGAGTCGGAAACGACTCAACGGCACTTAACAACAACAACATCATTAATATCACATGCAAGTAAAATCTTGCTGAAGATAATTCCAAAAACAGTTGCAGCAGTATATTGACAGAGAACTTCCAGAAATGCAAGATGGATTCAGAAAATGACATGCAATGAGGGGTATCATAGTAACCTTGTGTACAATAGAATGAAACACTTCCTGGTCCTGCATCATCCCCACAATTGTTGCTGTGGTTGAGCCCGTTGTTGCAGACACTGTCAATCCATCTTGTTGAGGGTCTTCTTTTTCGGTCATCTTTTACCAAGCATGATATTTTCTCCAGGGACTGGTGCCTCCTGATAACATATTCAAATATGTGAGACTAACTCTAATGCTCCCTTCTGAGGGTCATTCTGGCTGTACTTCTTCCAAGACAGATCTGTTCATTCTTTTGGCAGTCCATGGTATACTCAGTATTCTTCTTCACCAACATTCCATGAATTGTGTGGGCCATTATAGAGAATTAATGAACAATCAAGGAGCAGTGAGACTCTGACCTCACTCAGGATAGCTTAGTCAGAGAAGGACTGTTGAGGCAGTCAATTTGTAAAGACCCAGCTCTGGGTAGTTGGTGGGAAGGGCTGCCCAGGCAGTAGATGAAACAGGACAGAGTCCTTCTGGCTTATGACCTAGCCCAGGGAGTTAGAGAGAGCAGGGTATGGCTGGCTGCTGTGAAGTGCAAGGTGTTGTGCAGACTTCTGATGTTCTGGCATCAAGTGGCCAGGGATGTTTTAACCCGGCTCAGGGTGGCTGGGGATGAAGAGTACCTAACTCTAGGTGGTTAGGGTCAGTGAGAGGAAGTGCCACAGAAATGGCTGGCTATGAGGAATGGAGATGTAGGAAGGTGAAGCCTGGGTCCACTGTCAGGTGAGAATTGGATTTATAGTTATTCTGGCCATACAGTTAGTGATTAAGTTGGGGTTTGCACACCTTGCTGCTTTAATTGTATAGTTAATAGCATTGTAGCCTCTACATTAGATTATCTCCAGCCCATCTTACAAAAGAAAGAAAGAAACACCTCTTAGTGAAAATCCATGTACAAGTGTTTGTATGGATTTATGCTTTCAGTTCTCTTGAGTAGATACCTAGGAGTGGAATGACTGGATCATATGATAGGCATATATTTTACTTTGTAGGAAACAGATAAACTGTTTCCAAAGCAGTTATGCCATTTTATACTCCCACCAGCAATGTGTGAGCATTCTAGTTTGTGAGAAATTCACTCTTGTTCTGAGCATAGGTTATATTTTTCCAGTACATTTTCAGTTGCCTAAATTACAGATGAAATATTTTGTTTCTAAATTCCTTTTTCTCTTTAATTTAGGCATTTTCTCTGCAGATTTACTTTCTTAAAGCAAACCTAAAGAATAGTCTAGCAATATAAGTTGTTTAAAGAATGACAATGCTAATTCTCCCTTTTTTGGTATACATAAAGAAACATTCATATGAGATAGATGTATATAATTTCTGAGAATAGTCAAGATTTATTAAAGCCATAAAGGCAGTCTCACAACCATATGAACAGTGTTTTCCCATTGATGAGAAAGAACAAATCACCAAAACTATATATGCTTGTGTGTATGTATTTTTTAAAAGTACTAATACGTGTTCAAAAGAATAACTACATTGAGCTATTAACACTGTGGGAGGAAGTGGTGTAGACAGAGACATAAAGGAGACTTCACCTTTTTGCTCTTTATATTTGAGTATTTCCCAGTGAGCATTGTTCAATTATTATGTGATTTTTAACAGAAAAAAAAAAAATCCGTACAGAATAAGCCACACATCACTCAGTTTTCTTTTCTTTTGCTTTAGTCATTTGCTTTCTGCTCTGTACCAGCCTGTTGTTAGATGGACTTCCTGTGCAGTTTTACAGATATAAAAATGCAAGTGTTTTGATGAGCAAACAGTGCTAAACTTTAGCATTTTAAACTTTAAATGGCCATGCTGTTTTGCCTTTGATGTTAAAAAGGTTTAGTTGTATACTCAAAGAGAATCTGTTGTTTTTCAGGAGATATTTTTAGCTGCCATGCAGTTGACAATCCCAGACCCAATTCAGAGCTTGAGATGCTCAGACAATATGGACCAAACGTGCCCGAGCCAATCCTTCAGAAGCTTGTGGCTGCCTTTGGAGAGCTGAGGACCTTGGCTGACCAGGGGATTATTAACTATCCTTATTCTACCAGAGAAGTCGTCAACATAGTCAGACATCTACAGGTACGGCACACATCTGTGCATAAGGTTTTCAAAGAAGCCATCATTGTACCTTTCTCAGATGTGTCATTTACCTCAGGGCTTCCAATTTCTATAGATATAATGACATAGATGATATGAAGTGTTTGTGACCTAAATCATAAATCTGGAAGACAATGAGCATTATCTGTTCAGCCATTGAATTGAATTTGGCAAGGTTTTCTGTCAAGGCTATTACCAAGGAGCTAGATATTTAGTGCAGTATTATTATGGTTTTTTGGGGGGCAGAGGGGACAAGAATGAGAGAGTGAGGAAACTTTCCTATTCTGTTGTTTGATTTTTCACAACAAGCATATGGAATCAGTGTAAAAAATACTTTTGTTTTGAAAGCAAAAGACTAGAACATAAAAGTAAAGTAAGAACTAGTGGTATTGACTATATACCTGTAAATATTGGCAAAAAAAGTTTGACAAGATACAGTATATGGGCAGGAAAATGAAATTCTTTGAGGCCATGTACAATGTGTACAACCAAAAAAAACACATATAAATTCTACTTACATAGCGAATAATGGTCTTTAAGGTAAAAGACTAAGACAGATTCAGAAGAAGGAAGAGGCCATCCACTTCTCAAAGAATTGTCCAGTGAAAACCTTATGAATAGCACTGTAACACTATCTGATATATTACTGGAAAACTTTATGAATAGCCCAGAAACATTGTCCAATATAGTGTCAGAAGATGAGCCCCTCAGGTCGGAAAGCACTCAAAATATGGTTGGGGAACAGCTGCCTTCTCAGAGTAGAGTCAGTCTTACTGACGTGGATGATGTAAAGCTGCTGGTACCTCCATTTCCTGATGTGGCCTGACTCAAAATGAGAAGAAACAGCTACGAACATCCATTAATAATTGGAACATGGAATGTATGAAGTATGAATCTAGGAAAATTGGAAGTTGTCAAAAATGAAATGAAATACATAAAGATCAATATCCTAGGCATTAGTGAGCTAAATGAACTGGTTTTGGCCATTTTCAATCAGACAGTCAAATGGTCTACTATGCTGGGAATGACAAATTGAAGAGGAATGGCATGGTATTTATCGTCAAAAAAGATCTAGTCTGAAGTACTGTGCTGTCACTGATAGGATAATATCCATATGCCTACAAGGAAGACCAATTAATACTACTATTATTCAAATTTACACACTAACTACCAAAGCCAAAGATAAGGAAATTGAAGATTTTTACCAACTTCTGCAGTCTGAAATTGACCAAACATGAAATCAAGATGTGTTGATTATTACTGGTGACTAGAATGTAAAAGTTGGAAACAAAAAGAATCACCAGTAGTTGGAAAATATGGCCGTGGTGATAGAAATGATACTGGAGATCACAAGATAAAATTTTGCAAGACCAATAATTTATTTCTTGCAAATACTTTTCTTCAACAACATAAACAGTGGCTATACACATGGACTTGACCAGATGGAATATACAGGAATCAGACTGACTACATCTATGAAAAGAAGTGATGGAGAAGCTCAATATTTTCAGCCAAAACAGGGCCAGGAGCTGACTGTGGACCAGACCATCAACTGCTCATATGCAAGTTCAAGTTAAAGCTGAAGACAGTCAAAACAAGTCTATGAGAGCCAAAATATGACCTTGGTTACATCCCACTAGAATTTAGAGACCTTCTAAAGAATAGATTGACCAAAAACCAGAGGAATTGTGGGATGATATGAAGAACACCATCCATGAAGAAAGCAAAAGGTCATTAAAAAGACAAGAAAGGAAGAAAAGACCAAAGTGGATGTCAGAAGAGACTCTGAAACTTGCTCTTGAACAGAGAATAGCTAAAGCAAGTGGAAAAAATGACAAGATAAAAAAGCTGTACAGATTTCAAAGGGCAGCTTGAAAAGACAAGGTCACTTATTATAATGAAATGTGCAAAGACTTGAAGTTAGAAAACCAAAAGGGAAGAACATGCTTGGCATTTCTCAAGCTGAAGGAACTGAAGAAAAAATTCAAGCCTCAAGTTGCAATATTGAAAGATTATGTGGGCAAAATTTTGAAATAATGTTGGAAACATCAAAAGAAGGTGGAATGAATTCACAGAGTCACTGTACCAAAAAGAATCAGTCAATGTTCATCTATTTCAGAAGGTGGTATATGATCAAGACCCAATGGTATTGAAGGAAGAAGTCAAAGCTGCACTGAAGGAATTGGCAAAAAAAAGAAAAAAGAAAAGGCTCCAGGAATTGACAGAATACCCATTGAGATGTTTCAACAAATGGATGCCACAGTGGAGGCACTTACTCATCTATCTATGCCAAGAAATTTGGAAGAGAGTTACCTGGCCAATGGACTGGAAGAGATCCATATTTCTACCCATTCCAAAGAAAGGTGATCCTGCAGATAGTGGAAATTATCAAACAATATCATTAACATCACATGCAAGTAAAATCTTGCTGAAGATACTTCAAAAATGGTTGCAGCATTATATTGACTAGGAACTTCCAGAACTGCAAGCTAGATTCATAAGAGGAGATGGGACAAGGGATATCACTGCTGATGTCAAATGGATCTTGGCTGTAAGCAGAGAATATCAGAGAGATGTTTACTTGTGTTTCATTGACTATGCAAAAGCATTAGACTGTGTGGATCATAACAAATTATGGATAACATTGAGAAGAATGAGAATTCTAGAACACTTGATTGTGTTCATGAGGAACCTGTACATAGAATAGGAGGCTGTTGTTGGAACAGAACAAAGGGATACTGCATGGTTTAAAATCAGGAAGGAAGTGTATAAGAGTTGTATCCTTTCACCATACTTACTCAATCTGTATGCTGAGCAAATAATCCAAGAAACTAGACTATATGAAGAAGAGTGTGGCATCAGGATTGGAGGAAGACTCATTAACAACCTGCGATATGCAAATGACACAACCTTGCTTACTGAAAGTGAAGATGACTTGAAACACTTACTGATGGAAATTAAAGACTACAATCTGCAGTATGGATTACACCACAACATAAAGAAAATGAAAATCCTCACCACTGGACCAATAAGTGGCATCACGATAAATGGAGAAAAGATTGAAGTTGTCAAAGATTTCATGTTACTTGGTTCCATAATCAACACCAAAGGAAGCAGCAGTCAAGAAATCAGACAACGTATCTGCTTGAACGACAAGGAGGCCACATGTTCCGACCTCCTCTAATTCCACAAAGGGAAGGCAGGATTACCAGCAGTAACCCAAGGCCTATTACTGCCAGGCCAGACATGTTGCCTCCCTCCAGTCCTTTCTCCAACCGTTCCTCCCAGAGCAC
>NW_006921794.1:2487445-2496994 GCF_000298275.1 Orycteropus afer afer
GTGAGAGAGAGTGGGAACCTCCCAGAACATTGTATTGTGCCACGCCCAACAGAAATACTCCAGGTGGGCGACTTTAAAATCAGGATCTCCTCAGTTGCTAATAGCAATTCCCACCTTGGAGTTTACAAAGACTTATGGGTAGAAAAGCCACACTAAGTAATTTACTACACCGCAGTATCACACTGGACAAATATTCTGCAAAAGACCACTTTAAAGTGCTGAAGAGCAAAGATCTCTCTTTGAAGACTAAGGTGTGCCTAACTCTAGCCATAATATTTTCAATCACCTCATATGCATGCATGTGAAAGCTGCACAATGAATAAGGAAGACCAAAGAATAGTTGATGCTTTTGAGTTGCGGTGTTGGTGAAGAATACTGAAAGTGCCGTGGACTGCCAGAAGAACTAACAAATCTGACCTGGAAAAAGAGCAGCCAGATGCTCCTTGGAAGTGAGAATGGCCAGACTTTATCTCTCCTACTTTGGTTATATTGTCAGAAGACACCACTCCCTGGAGAAGGATATCATGCTTGGTAAAGTGGAGGGTCATTGAAAAAAGGGAAAGCCCTCAAGGAGATGGATTGACACAGTGGCTGAAACAGTGGCCTCAGATATTGCAAGAATTGTGAGGCTGGCGCAGGACCAGGCAGTGTTTTGTTTTATGTAGAGTTGCTATGAGTCAGAGCTGACTTGATGACACCTGTCATCAACAAGCTAACAGTTACTTCCTAATGACTTTTGACCTATCACCCATCTTCAATCCAAACAAAAATATAAAATTTTATTGTGCCTTTAAAGCTCTGATGAATTCAATTTATACTGCTCAAATTATAGTTCCTAAAGGAAATCAAGATAGAGCCAGTAACGAATCTGGAGGACACCAGCAGTATAAATTTAACTGTTTTTTCCCCTTGCTATGAGTTGAAATCAATTCAATGGCAATGGGTTTGGTGTTTTTGGTTTTCTCTCTCTTGTTCCTTCATTCTCTATCCCCTGTGCCTTTGATGCTCTTCTTTCCTTCTTCCTTATTCTTTTTGTATTTATTCATAAATCTGTGACTTCTCTAAATATTTCTATGTAGTTATTCAATACTCTGCTTGACTAACATGTTTACAGTGGTCCATCTGGTGTCCTTTTAAAGGAAGGAGATTCCAGAGAGCAGTGGACGTCACAGAATACCAGAATCCCAGCACTGGTTTAACATTTGAAATAAAGAACTTCTCTCCTCAAATTCCAGTATTTATTTTAAAAGGAGAGTAGTGTTAAGTCATCTGAGCAAACATTAAAAGAGAAATATATATATTCCTACTATCTAGTTATCTGACAAGGCCAGTAAGTTCTGCTAAAGCTAAGTCATCTGAGCAAACATTAAAAGAGAAATATATATATTCCTACTATCTAGTTATCTGACAAGGCCAGTAAGTTCTGCTAAAGCTCAGTTGAGTATTACTGTTCTAGCAATTTTGTAAATCTGTATTCTGTATTTTATCACATGTGTAATCAGAAATTTATTTATTTTTTTAAACACAGAAATTTCCCACTGAAGGTCTCTCCAGTGTGGTTAGGAACGTGTTTGACTTTGATTCCTACAACAATGACATGAGGGAGATTTTGATCAGCACTTTACACAAATACGGCATACCTATCGGAGCAAAACCTACCAGTGTGCAGCTAGCAAAGGAGTAAGGCAAACTCACTGTTGTTGATAAAATACTGTTATGAGGATTCTTTTTTTGATTCTTAAATGCTAATATTTCCTCATTGACTGCTATACTCTATTAATAAACTGAGCTGGTGTGGAAGTTCTTTCCACAAATAAGCTACTCAAATATATTTTTGCTATTTGCTGACTGGTTTTCAGTTCAATAGCATTGTTTGCGGGCCTGTGAATAGAGAATCTCAATTATTTTGAATGTGCCATGAGTAGATGTAATCAAATAAAGGGAAATATTTGTTTCTTTCAGTCTCTGTCATTTTGTGGAATTACTGTGGGTCTCATAATTTCCTAACCAAGTGTCAAATTGTTATATAAACATGAAAGCTACATAGCCAGGTGGTATGCCTTCAGTTAAGATTTTTTTATTTATGTCACTATAACTTTTTCTTTGATAATTTGTTAAATTTATTATCCTATTAACTTAGATTTAATTTTTGGTTACTTACTTCAACTGGAAGAACAAATGGGTTTTATTTTCATGGGGGCCAGTTGCCTGCTTTTTATTTTGAAATGACAGACTACTTACTTAACCTTAGTCAACAGTCTTGCAAATACATTGTTGACGAGAAAGATAGTGGAGAAAGTTATCAATAGAATGATTAAATCAGTGCAAATTAGTATACTACTATAACTGGAGAAATAATTTTATATACGCATAAGCTAATGATACTGTATCTGATGCTGTCATTGACTAAAATAAAAACATATAAAAATAGTCAATTGTCATAAATTCTCAATGAATAATAATTACTTTTAAAGTAAATTATTATTCTTTTTTAATCTCATATAAGAACTTTCAGCCTTCTATTAGAAATAGTGTGTTAAATAGAACTCATAAATTAATTCGGCATTTAGTTTATATAGTTTCTGGGTTTATACCTCTTTATTCATTTATTCTTTGAAGTCATGGTAAAAACTCATCAGAATATAAGCCAATAAAAATAAATTATTAAAGTATCGTGTATTTCTTTAAGAGAAACAAATATTTCCCTTTTATGGTAAAAAACACAAGATGGAGTTAGGTTAAAAATTATCAGTGTTTTGGTTGATGTTATTAATGAGTAAGAAAATTCTTTTCAAGAAGAATGATTCAGTCAATTACTAATACATACACTTTCTTCTGTATAGTGTTGCTTTACTGACTGAAGGAGGTGTCGCTATCAGTCGGATCCGACTCGATGGCAGTGAGTTTGGTTTGGTTTTTTAGTGACCCCTGTGGGTGTTGTGCAATCTACTTCTGTAGTGATACCACCTCGGAAACCCAAGGAAGGGTCACTATGAGTCGGATCCGACTTGATGGTAGTGGGTTTTATGGGTGTTTTGAAACTATACCTTTAATTAAATGAGTGTAACATATCTTCTAAGAAGCCCTAGTTGTTCGGTGGTTAAATGCATGGCTGTCAACCAAAAGATCTGCGATTGGAATCCATAGGTATTCTGGGGGCAAAAAGACATGGTGGTCTGCTTCAGTGAAGATTGTTGTTGTTGTTGTTATGTGCCGTCGAGTCCGATTACAGCCTAGGAAACCCTATAGGGCACTTCTCTTCTGCCCACTAGAGTCTCTGTGAGTCAGAAGCCACTCCCTGGCTTAGCTTATCTTCTAAGTTAGAGAGTTCAAGAAATTGCTTTTAATATGCAAATTATATTAATACTTGTGTTGTTTAAATTTCCTTTTGTTTTTAATTGTTAACGTAGGATGGTTTTTATTACCACTAACAAATGTTTTTGTTGGAGGCTGGCGGTTCAAACCCACCAGCCACTCCTTGGAAGGAAGGTTGGGCAATCCTACTTCTGTAGTGATAACTGCCTCGGAAACCCAAGGAGGCGTCGCTAGGAGTCGGGGCCGACTCGATGGCAAATAACCACATCAACAACAACAACAAATATGTAAAATCAGAGTTCTAACTGCATGGAAACCAGGCTTGTGATTTAAAAATAGCCTTTCTTGTACTCAGAATTTCAAATAAAAATTAAAATACATGTTAGTTAGTAAGATCAATCATAAGAGAATTCTTGGTAATTTCTGTTTCTAAGGAAGATTTAACTATTCCTTATTATCCTCACTTTTGAACTGAAAAAATCTTTCTGTTGTGTTCTGGTTAGCAGTCAAGTGCCTCAGGCACTACGCTACCAGAGCTCCTAATTCCAACTCTAGTACTTACTTATGAGTGGAAGCAAAAATAAATTGAGACTGGAAACAAGATGGTCACATTTATGCAAGTTGGGGTTGAAAACAACTAGTTGTCCACCCACTGCATCAGGATAAAAATAGACTTACAGCAGATGTAGATGATGAGTGAATTTTCCCATGGAATGGGAGTGATCATTGACTCTAATTTACACAATCATCCAAAGCATTTTTTCCTGATCTGTAAATTGCAATGAATTTATAAGCTCAAAAACAGTGATGTCATTGTATTACCTTTTGATGAAACCCATGGGTTCCATAACACTATTGCTATCAAATTATTAGCTTTGTACTTAGGGTAGCATGGTAAAGTGAAAAAAAAAAAAAAAATGGCCTAGGTATGTAACAATCATACAGTCATCTTCATGCATATGAAAATATGCCTTTAGTTGGTACTTGGCCCAAATTCTGTTATTACATTTTTTTTTTCCAGCAATGACATTGGAAATTCATGAGCTTTGTTTTTGTTTTTTCCTTCAGAATTCAAATTTTAACTCAAGTCCTCCTGTTGCCTATAGTTGTAGTTGTTGTTAGGTACTGTTGATTCCAACTCATAGTGACCCTATGCAACAGAATGAAACACTTCCTGCTCCTGCATCCTCACAGCTGTTACTATGTTTGAGCCCATCGTTTCCACTGTGTCAATCCATCTCATTGAAGGTCTTCCTCTTTTTCACTGATGCTCTACTTGGTCCTTCTTTATAGCATGTACAAAGTAGGTGACAGTTGATGACTTGGGCCTAAGTCCCTCAAAGAGTTTACAGTTTAGTCTTGGTCATGTAATTTTGGATGTCACTTAATTAAAATAGGTACCCTGTTGATAAAATGAAAGCATTTTGTTATACATAGGATAACCATATAACTGATCATCTAAAGTAGGATTTGTTTGAGAATGAAAGGGAGAGCTTTTTAACAATAAGTCTATGATGTAAACTAAGAATGTCCTAGGCAAGCCTGACTATATGGCACCTTCAGTATGGATGCTCAGTAAGGGCCTTCATATTCTGACTTAATTTTCATTTTTAATATAATCTTAATATTCCTTTAATCTGTAGTAAAACAAAAAACAAGTAATGCTAACACTTTCATATCCTCCTGGAGTAGAACAGTGTTGATTACAGTCATAGTGATGTAAGACCTTAAAGGATTTCAGGTTGTCTCCACACAGTCTTAGGATTTGACTTTGACTCTTCTTCTTTGCTAGAAGTTTCACTAACGCCAGTTCTTCTAGGCTACTCCTGCCCACCACCACAGATACAGTGTTGGTGGAAAAGATCCACAGATCCACACCAGATTTCAGTGCTTAAGAAAGAGAATAAAATGGTTTAATTACTATTAATAACCTTTTTCTCCTGAATGAAATATTGTTGCCACAACTGTTAATTTTCTTGTTCTTTAACCATAGTGCTTATTGGATGAGAGCAAAATTACACTGAATCTGGAACAAGATGTCACATCCTTGAGATGGGGATGGAAAAATAATTGGCCACCCACTCCATGTAGCTTAAAAAAAAACGAGGGGTGTGTGAGGCAGATGTGCTAGAAGGGACATTTTCACATGGGGTGAAAATGATACCAGACCATGGTTTGTGCAGTTATTTGCAGCATCTTCTTCCTCAAGTGATGTCAGAATATACTTTGGCTGTTCAATACTAGTGGTGTCCTTTTAGTGCTATTTTTTTTCTTTGATTAAATAGTGTGTACCAATGATGGTTTCTTAGTTTGGGAGTTTTTTTGTAATTAGTAGACTTTATTTTTACAGCAATTTCAGATTTACAGAAAAATTGAGCAAAATGTACAGAGAGTTCGCAAATACTCTCTCTCCCCCTGCCCACAGACTTCCTATTATTTAGTATTTTGAACTGGTGTGGTATATTCCTTATAATTAATGAACCAATATTGATACTTTATTATTAACTAAAGTTCATAGTTTTCATTAGAGTTCACTCTTTGTATTTACAGTTCTATAGGTTTTAGCATATGCAAAATGTCATGTATCTGCTATTACAGTATCATACAGAATAGCTTCATTCCCCTAAAAACACCCTGTGTTCTACCTGTTCATCCCTTTCAGCAACCACACCCCTCCCAGAGCTCCTGGCAACCATTGATCTTTATGCTGTCTCTACAGTTTTGCCTTTTCCAGAATGTCGTATAGTTAGAATCATACACTTTTTGTGCTTTTTAGTGACGTTCCTGAAAGAGGGCTGCTGTCACTTTTTCTTTTGTTCTGAATATCCCAGTATTGGTTGCTGTCTCCTAGGTCTCTGCACATTTTCAAAAGGGCCAATGTGACATTATGAAGTGAATTTGACTTGTCTTCTTTACTAATCATTTGCTAAACCTGTATAGGTTGAGTCTTACTGTGTGGCTCTTTTACCTTGCTCGATCCTGCCATGATGCAGCCTTCTTCCTGATCTACGAATGTATTCCAGATCTCAGAGCTACGATGAGAACTGGTTAACTGGACCCTCACATTGCATTTGCCCCTTCCTGCTAGTATTTCCTGAGAGTATTGATTGGGCCCCCTTTTAAATTTCTAATACAGGAGAAAGGGCATGCTAGAGAGATGGTGAACATAACCACATAAGGAGGGACACTGGGCTAAATGATGTATATTGTGTTTAAAAATGTAAATATCATGCTTAATATGGGTTTGAATTTAATTCTGTGACATTTGTCTGATAGAGAAATAACTAATCAAAACAACTGATGTGTGTGTATGTGTGCACACACATGCTAATCTCATCTCATGTGTACTGTAGGCAGAGATAGGAGGATTTGGGTTACAATCTGAACTTTTAAAAAACTGACCTCATAAGTCTCTGGTATCATTGTTGGAAAAAAATATGTTACAAAAGAATTTGGGCCAAAGACCAACCAAAGTCCTGTTGTTATCTGCCATAAGGCAGATAGCTATCGATACAAATTTCAAAACAAAATTTGCTTGTTTTTCCCTCTTGTGAACTTTTATCTGAACCTTTTAAAATAAATTTTGGAATAAACATACAGCTAGCATGTTAGCACTTCCAGATTGAAAAGTGTGTTTCAAAATAATTAATGAATTCTATCATGTGGGAGAAACATTGTTTTAAAGGAAGAAAAAAATATTTTGTTTTTCAGTACCTCCATTTTAAGTTATATACAAAATTTTAATGCCACTCTCGCTACTTGACAGTTCTAGAAGATGAGACAAGTGTCATTTCACAGATCTATAATGGAATATAAATAGAACCTGTAACATTAGTAACGGTGATGATGGTAGTAGAAGCAATTATGAATGTTCAATGATGTGCCAAGCACATTTCCAAAAAAATTGCATTAATTTATATAAATCTTTACAACAAACTTATGGTATAAGTAATAATATGATAGCATTTTATAGATAAGGAAATTGAGACACATGAGAGAACATGATGTGCCCAAGGTTAGTAAGCTAATCAGGGGCAGAGCTGGGATATATGTGATATTAATTCCAATTCTAAGAATAACATAAGGAGCTCTGGTAGCACAGTGCCTAAGGCACTTGACTGCTAGCCAGAAGGCTGGCGGTTCAAACCCACCAGCCACTCCTCGGAAGGAAGGTTGGGCAATCCTACTTCTGTAGTGATACTGCCTCGGAAACCCAAGGAGGGGTCGCTATGAGTCGGGGCTGACTTGACGGCACACAGCAACAACAACAACGAGAATAACATAAGCTGATTGAGAGCAGATGGTGGGCAATTTCTTAATCAGAGTTAATCTTTGAATATTGGAAATTACCAATAATTTTGGTTTAGAAAGGTATTAGAATTTTACAGAATCCACTGGGAAATCATCGTTGACCATGGTGTATACAAATTCTTAATCTTCAGAGAGTCATGATAGGTTCAGATTTTTGAGGTTTTAGTTATATTTCAAAATGAAAAGTAAAGAAAAAAGCAAATTAATATAGAACTTTAGCAAAACAGAGATCATTTTAGAGACATCTTCATTCTTAATTCAGCTTTCTTCTTTGTGATGTAAGGAGTTCTAGTGGCACAGTGGTTAAAGCATTTGGCTACTAACCAAAAGGCCAGCAGTTTAAATCCACCAGCCTGTCCATGGTCGAAAGATGAGACAGTCTGCTTCCATAAAGATTTAAGCTTTGGGACAGTTCTACTCTGTCTTAGAGTGTTGCTTTGGGTCGGAATCAACTCAATGACAGTGAGTTTTTTTGTTCTGCTGTTTTTGTTTGGGTGACAGAGAAACATGAAATACAGTAGAAGGCAAATAATTTCAGAAAAGTGAAAAGTCTACAAAACCTCATATGGTTGTCATACATGAGAATAGCCTTCATTTCTTCCTGATTTGGAACATACAAGGGATTTATGGAATCTTCTCAAAAGATTGCTGTTGTTGTTGTGTGCCATCGAGACGGCCCTGACTCATAGCAACCCCTCCTTGGGTTTCTGAGGCGGTATCACTACAGAAGTAGATTGCTCAACCTTCCTTCCGAAGAGTGGTTGGTGGGTTTGAACCGCCAGCCTTCTGGTTAGCAGTCAAGTGCCTTAGGCACTATGCTACCAGAGCTTCTCAAAAGATTGCAGCCATTTTAAAATAAATCCAGCATACAGAGAAATTATCCCTGTCCTGGGAAGTTTTCTTCCATGTGTGTCTTTTTTCACCCTGCCTTCCCTAGGAGTCATTCTTGCCTATCAAATATTTAAGTGGTCATCCTCCTTTTTCTAAATTCTTTGTCCTCAACTCTGTTAATTTCATTTTAAATGCTCCTTAGTTGATACTTAAACCAGTTTTCCCCCAAGTATTTATTGCCTATTTATCATTGCAGATTAGTTACTATCTACCATGTGTTTGTGTCAATCAAATAATTTGAAGAAATTTTTAAGTGTTTTGTATATAAGCTTGCTTTATAATGCATATTTACATAATGAAGAGTGATGTCCAATTTATTTTTTAAATAAATCAACAAAAAGGAACAAAAGATAACCCTGATTCCACCACCCAGTGAAAACTGTTGTAAAATCTTTTCAGACCTTTTCCTGTGATTTTATGTGTTATTTCATGCACTCAAAAAATAATTTCCCTCCAGTTGTGCTAGTTAAGGTTATATGTCAACTTGGCTGGGCCTGGTTATGAGTGGCTGGGCAACTGGTTGTGGTTATTCCCCATGGTGAGATTTGCAATCAGCTCCATGGTGGGATCTGCCATGAGCAGCTGAGTAGCTGCTTTAGGGATGTGTTCTGCTTCTAGTATATAAGGAGAAGCTTTGGGAATGGTCTTCAGCTTTTTGGCATGCTTGAATCCTGCATGTAACCGAGTCGTTGTTCAACAGCCGGCTGTGTTGTCTGCTGATCTTAGGACTATTAATGGACTTGAATTAGTGGCCTGCTATGCGGTTTGATAATTTTTGGACTATGCCATTTTACTTGTTGACTCTGGGTTTGTCAGCCTCAGCAGTCAGCAGCAGCCTGAGTGAAGAGACACCTCCAGCTCCAGTGGGCTAGGAGCAAGAAGCAGAACTCAAGCCCAAGGTCAAAAGGCTTTCACATAGCCTCTAAAGCTTGACACTTTGAACTTGGGCTTGTGGCCTCCTAACTATAAGAATAAATCCATGTTTGTTAAAGCTACCCATTTGTGATGTTTTTCTGTTAGAGGAGCACTGTT
>NW_006921794.1:2497179-2498903 GCF_000298275.1 Orycteropus afer afer
ACCTAGAGATAACCAAAACACCAGTCATTATTTTTTCTGTTTTCCTTCTTGATAGAAGAGACATGTCTCTGAAACACATAGAAACACTTCATTCCCAAGCTCTTCTGTTGAAAAGAAATTTATCCTTTTTTGGTTACCAGGGGTGGAAGGGGAGAGGAGGAAACACTGCAAAAAGAAAAAATAAATAAATAAATAAATTTATCTATAATGAATCATATGCAAGCATGTATGACTCTTCTCTCCCAGTCCTGCCTTTTCTCCATTCACATGCTTCTCAAAATGTTAGGTTTAAGATACTATCCTAAACGTGAGGAGCAAGTTCATAAAATATGTGCAATGCTTTCATATAGAAGAAAAACATTACTATCGATGCTTTGTGTCTTCATGTATATGTTTAAATGTACTTATCCTTTTCAGATGTAAAAATGCTGCCAGCAGACAGATTGCACATCTAAAAATGACAGCTACACATTATTTCCAGTACAGCAAAACTTAAATATACTGCAATGCTTACTCTAACAACCTTTACCAATAGCAATCACCTTAACAAGACAGGAGTTAGAGAAATCCTATGGGACTTCAACCTAGTATAAGTAAGTTTATGCACTGGTAGGCATCAAAGTGAAAATGTAGATGAGTGCATAGATGAGAGAGTCCTGGTTGCACAGTGGTCAAGAGCACTTGGCTACTGACCAAAAAGTTAGCAGTTTGAACCCACCAGCCACTCTGCAGGAGAAAAGATGTGGCAGTCTGCTTCCAAAAGATTTGCAGCCTTGGAAACCCTATGAGACAGTTCTGCTCTGTCCTATAGGGTCAGTGTGAGTCAGAATCAGCTTGATAGTAGTGGGTTTGGTTTTGGTGGGAGTACAGAAGACAAATTTTTGAAGTATTAAAGATCAAAATAGTTTACGTTTATCAAGTGCTTACTAGAGTTCAAAATGCTTTATGAATATTAACTCATTAATCTACATACTAATTGTTTTTCCTATAATTTTTTTTTCTATTTGGAATATGTGTGTGTTTGGTTTTATTTTCTATTTTACAGACTAATAAATGAGACTTGAGACATTAAATAATTTAACAAATTATACAACTAAGAAATAGCAGGATGAGATTCAAACATAGATCTATGTGGTTATAAACCCAGACTTCTGCTCACTTCACTAGGTTGTCTCTGTAGTGTTTTGTGTGAGAAAAAAGCAACACAACACAATATTGGATTTCACGCTTTAAAAGATAATGCAAACTTTCAAGGACTTCCAGCAAGATAGCAGAATAGGCAGGCAAGCTTCACAGACCCTCTGCAACAAAGAAATGAGAAACCAATTGAAACAGACACAGAAGATAATCCTAGAATTCTGAGATTTGAATGGAAGGATAAAGAAGTGTATTGAATACCAACTAGTAGAGGACATGGAACAAGAGTTATAACTACTGATGGCAGACAGATCTTGCCTCAAAGCCAAGAATACCAGAAAGATGTTTGCTTGTGTTTTATTGACTATGCAAAGGCGTTTGACTGTGTGGATCATAACAAATTATGGATAACATTGCAAAGAATGGGAATTCCAGAACACTTATTTGTGCTCATAAGTCACCTGTACATAGACCAAGAGGCTGTTGTTCGAACAGAAGAAGGGGATACTATATAGTTTAAGATCAGGAAGGGTATACGTGAGGGTTATATCCTTTCACCATACTTACTGAATCTGTATGCTGAGCAA
>NW_006921794.1:2499653-2500643 GCF_000298275.1 Orycteropus afer afer
CACTCCTCGGAAGGAAGATGGGGCAATCTACTTCCGTAGTGATACTGCCTCGGAAACCCAAGGAGGGTTCGCTATGAGTCAGGTCTGACTCAACGGCACATAACAACAACAACATGATACTTTCAATTGCCTCATATGCATGTGAAAGCTGGACAATAAATAAAGAAGACCAAAGAAGAGTTGATGTCTTTGAATTATGGTGTTGGCAAAGAATACTAAAAATACCATGGGCCACCAGAAGAACAAACAAATCTGTCCTGGAAGAAGTTCAGCCTAAATGCTCCTTGGAAGCTAAGAATGGCCAGACTTTGCCTCACCTGCTTTGATCATGTGGTTAGAAGGGACCATTCATTCCCTGGAGAAGAATACCATGCTTCGTAAAGTAGAGGCTCAGTAAAAAAGTGGAAGACCCTCAGGTGGATTGACAGAGTGGCTGCAACAATGGGCTCAAGTATAGCAAGGATTGTGAGGATGGTGCACAATGGTGCAGTGTTTGGTTCTGTTGTACACAGAGTTGCCATGAGTCAGAATCGACTCAATAGCACCTAACGACAACAGTAGAAGAACCTGAATAAAAATAGCAAATAAGGAGACAAATGAAGCTGCAGAACTGTCAGCTGTCTTGATGGCATGGCCAATTTGAATATTTATCAGCAGTGTTCGATAGAGGCAGCAACCTAAGTATCAGCCCTGCCTGCCATGGACTGCAGGGGAAACCACACTGGCAGCTGATGACTAGAAAGGTTCAATATTCCCCTCGTTACTCTTGTACTCTACACCCTCTTAGTGAAAGGAGATGTGGCCATCCCCCACCTCCACCTGTCTTCTGGATCTACAGGAATTCCATCCCAGTCTGGGCTCCCTGACAAAGCCTGGGTGCCCTGCCCCCTCCCAGTTTTGTTTCTGTTTTAATTTTTTTTTTCTTTCTCCTTTCTTGTTTTTCTTTTGTTCTCTTTCCCTTCTCTGGTTCTTATTTTTATTTTTTGTTTC
>NW_006921794.1:2501143-2502488 GCF_000298275.1 Orycteropus afer afer
TTACCACTTGGCTTCTGCACCTATAGATCAACAGTAGACAGTGGCCAATACAAGCCCAACTCACCCTCAACTGCTCTTCATGAACAGCTAGCAGATCTGTTCACATGCTCCCATTCTCTATCACACCCACCAGGAGACAGGTGTTGAGTGCCTGAGTGCTGCCAACTAGTGAATAGGGAAGCACAATAGCCTTGCTTTCTCAGATGTATCAAAACAAAATAAAGGAAAAAAAAAAAAACCTGGGTGAATCACACCAACATAGAATCACCAATTACATATAAACACAATGACATCAAAATGTCTCAGACACAACTGACAATTGCAGTGCACACAAGGGTGCAAGATAAAGTAATACAAACAAGGTACCGGTATATAGCCCCAGAAACCCTTCTTGAGGAAGAAGCAGCATTGGAACTGCCTGATAAGGAATTCAAAAGAATTATATTTAGGTACCTTCAACAGATTGGGAGACAGATCAAGGAAAATACTGACAAAATTAAGGAAAACACAGATAAAACTTTAGAAGAATTTAGGAAAATAGTACAAGAACAAACAGACAAAATAAACAAAACATTAGAAACCATACAAAAACAACAAATAGAAGCTCTGAAGATTAATACTAACATTTCAGAAATAGATAACACATTGAATAGGCAAAGGAGTAGAAATGAATTAATGGAAGTCAGAATTCATGAGATTGAATACAGATACCTCAATACCACTTTGCTAAGGAATCAATCAGAAAAAAAATCTCAAAACAATGAAAAAAGCCCAAGACTCATGTGGGTTACCATCAAGAAGAGTAATTTATATTTGATCAGAATTCCAGAACAGAAAGAGACAAATAAAACCACAGAGAAAATTATCAAAGATTAGTTGGAAGAGAATTTCCCTAATATGATGAAAGATGGGAAGATATCCATTCAGGAAGTTCAGTGAACCCCAAACAGAATAGACCCCAAAAGAAAATCACAGAGACATCATAATCAAACTCACCAAAACCAAAGATAAAGAATCCTGAAGGCAGCATGAGAAAAATGGTAAGTTAGTTAACAAAAAGAACTGTGGTAGTTAAAGTTGTGTGTCATCTTGGCGTGGCCTGGTTGTGTGGCTGGGTAGTTGGTGGTAGTTACTTCCCATGATGAGACTTTCAATCAACTCCATGGTGGGGTCTACCACAAGCAGCTGAGTAGCTGCTTTAGGGATGTGGTCTGCTTCCTGTACATAAGAAGCAGCTTTGGGAATGGTCTCTAGCTTGTGGCACACTTGAACCCTGCATGTAGCCATGTCGTTGTTCAGCTGCTTGCCTTGCTCTGCCAACCTTGGGACTTTCAATGGACTTGAA
>NW_006921794.1:2503068-2505339 GCF_000298275.1 Orycteropus afer afer
TTCCTCAAATATGATGGTGCAATTAGGACATTTCCAGGTAAACAGAAATTAAGGGAATTTGTTAAAGCCAGACCAGCCTTACAAGAGATGCTCAGGGCAGTGTCATACAGAGAACCAACAAAAGCAGACAACAACTGATGATTAATACATGTGACAATATAATCCAGAAAACAACCCAGTTATAGAAGTATCCAAAGTAAAATATCCTTACAAGACTGACTGCAAACAGGGAACCATAGACATCAATTGGTAAATGAGGACAACTACAAACCAAAGAGAGTGAATAAATAGTATAGGTAGAGAACTCCCAAATGGAGAGGAAGTCAAAACAATTGTGAGATAGAACAGACTGTTCCAAACTTGGAGATAAAATAATAAATTATAGAGTAACCACACAAAAAAAATATTAAACCTTCACATCAAAATTAAAAAAAAAAAAGACACAAATATTTACCAAACACTAAAACAATAGCAGCAAAGGAAATGAAAACAAAATTCATAAATAAAATGAGCTCAGCACAGAAAATTATATAGAACAAAGAAATCAGCAATACCATGAAAAAAATACATAAGAAATTCATACTTGTCAATAATTATACCAAATGTAAATGGATGAAATGTACGACTCAAGAAATGGAGAGTTGCAGACTAGATAAGAAAACAGGACCCAGCAATATACTGTCTACAAGAGACTCAACTTAGACACAAAGACAAAAATTGACTAAAAATCAAAGGTTGGAGAAAGACACATCAAGCAAGTGGCAACCAAAAAGAGAAGGAGTGGCAATATTAATTTCTGATAAAATAGACTTTAAGACAAAAACTACCATAAGAGGCAAGAAAGAACATTATGTAATGGTTAAAGGATCTATTGAACAAGAGGACATAACCATAATAAATATCTATGCACCCAATGAAAGAGCCCCAAAATACCTAAATCAGCCTTTAACAGAATTGAAAAGACAAATAGGTGACTCCACGGTAATAGACTTAAATATACCACTTTCAATGAAAGATAGAACAAACTAGAAAGAAATTCAGCAATGACATGGAAGAACTAAACAATGCAATCAGTCTCACTGACCTTATGGAAATCTACAGAGTACTTCACCCAACAACAACACAATATACATTCTTTTCCAGTGCATGTGGGAACATTCTCCAGGATAGACCACATGTTAGGTCTATCTACCAAAGCAAGCCTTGGCAAATTTAAAAACGTTAAAATACTGGAAAGATAATGGAAACTTTAGAATTGTTTTTCAAATTTTATTTTCTGCCATTTTGAAACATATGTCAAACATAACTTGTGAATAACATTTACATTAGTGACCAGGCCCCTTGTTTAATCACCATTTCCTTCAAATTAATGCCATTTGTCATTGATTCCAGAAGTAAAGATATAAATAAAACATCTTTTCTACAAGATACAAGCAAATTCTCCTAAGTCTTTTCTTCTGCAATTAGAAGAGTGTTGCAATTTGAAAAACAATTCTTTGTAAATTCCTCAAAATAAATAGAATTCTTTATTTGTGAAGTTTATTCTACATAGGACCCTTTGCTTCCTACCACTATCCTCAAAATTAGGATCATTGATATAGTCCACTTTAACTGTGCATTTCTTGTGAAGTGCCTCTAGGTCATTACAACTTAGCGTTGGTTTCTACCTTGGAGCCGATAGCTCCTGTATTCAAAGACAGAGTGGTAGGATTCAAACAGATCTGGAGAAATCATACTAGGGAGGTCCTGGTGTTATTTGCCATCAATTTGGCTCTGACTCATAGCAACCTTGTGTGTTACAGAACAAAACATTGTTTGGTTCTGTGCCATCATCACAATATTTGGTATGTTTGAGCTCATTGTTGCAGCTATTGTGTCAGTCCATCACATGGAGGGTTTTACGCATTTGCTCAAACCCTCTACTTTATCAAACATGATATCCTTTTCTACTGATTGATCTTTCCTGATAATGTGTCCCAAGTAAGCAAAACAAAGTCTCACCATCCTCACTTCTGAGGAGCATTCTGGCTTTTCTTCCTCCATAACTGAACCTGTTTGTTCTTCTTGCAGTCCATAGTATATTTAATATTCTTCACCAATACGTAAGTCAAATTCATCAATTCTTCTTTGATCCTCCTTTTTTACTGTCCAGCTTTCACATGCATATGGGGCAACTGAAAAGATTATGGTTTGTCAGGCACACCTGACTCAGTACCACTGAGCTGTCAGAGGAACATCTTTGCTTTTTAACACTTTAAAGAGGTCTTTTCA
>NW_006921794.1:2506581-2514150 GCF_000298275.1 Orycteropus afer afer
TAAAGATTTACAGCCTTGGAAACCATATGGGGCATTTCTACTCTGTCCTATGTCTTGTTGTTGTGTGCCGTCGAGTCGGACCTGACTCATAGCAACCCCTCCTTCAGTTTCCAAGGTGGTATCACTACGGAGGTACATTGCCACATTGCCCAACGTTCCTTTTAGGAGTTGCAGATGGGTTTGAACTGCCAGCCTTCTGGTTAGCAGTCAAGTGCCTTAGGCACTACGCTACTATGAGTCAGAATAGAGTCCACAGCAATGGGTTTGGTAAAGTCTCTCCAACTTATAGAGTCTATGATTCACTGTCTCATTGTTTGGGGAAATGTATAAGTAATCACTCTTCTCCCTTATATCAGTAGCCATTCATTACTTTATAAACTAGTCTTGCAAAAATATTTTAGTAGTATCCTCAATGAAGATGATGGAGGTTGTATTTTTCTTATTACAAGAGATGTAGTTCTTAGCTGTATGTGTTACAGTATCATGTTTAGTATTTATATTTCTCTTCAAAGCAGTGCCAGGTGTGCATATTTGTGGACAGAACAACTTCATCTGTATTGAATGCATCTTTGAAAGAAACCAATTCTGTCTAGGATTGATTTTCTACTTTAAAAGCTTATCCTGTGTAATTGTAATATCATAGCAGCTGCTGCTTCTATGACCAAGACCAGCTATGGGGTCTTCAAGTACCAGAAATGTCAAAAAGAACATCCCCAGTAATTCCCAGGAATAATTTCTTTAGATTCATCTTTCAAAATAAGGATATCAGTTTATCCCGTTAAATTAAAATATTGTCTGCTTACGGTTTTGTGCCTCTTGATCCTTTTGCCAAACTTTTATATGATATCATTTTCTTTTTGTAATCTCAGTTTTAAAATTAAGTTCTGAGTTCTGAAGTATAATAATTCCACTCTGTACGATAACTGACTTTCACTTCGTAAAAGAGCTCTTAGCTTTCAAGAATGATAAGGTGTATGTAATGAGATCTCAGCAATATTATCAACAGAAGGATGGTACACAGTTTATACTTTTATAGTCTTTGGCCTATATCCTCTGCTTTGAAGTAGGTTCACATTCATTTCTTTTCCTTTTGGCTCCTTTACGGGAGTGCAGAAAAAATTAAAATGTACCCAATCTAATGTACAAATTTTCGAGATTTATGAATCCTTTTTCCTGCCCGTGTTAAGCAGTCTCACAGAATTTTTCTTTATCCCCTGAACATCTATTCCTGATATTTTTGAGCTCTGGTAGCATAGTGCCTAAGGCATTTGACTGCTAACCAGAAGGCTGGCGGTTCAAATCCACCAGCCACTCCTCCGAATGAAGGTTGGGCAATCTACTTCTGTAGTGATACTGCCTCAGAAACTCAAGGAGGGGTCGCTCTGAGTCGGACCCAACTCAACAGCAGTGAGTTTGGTTTGGTTTGGCACCTGGCCGGATAGAAATCCCCAGTCCCGATCTATAGCCAACTCTTCCATGTGTACCTGCAAAGTAGACTGTATCAGTTGTTCAGGTTCTTCCAAGTGATGGAAATGGTAGAACATGTAGTCAGGATGTCATGGAGAAGATTTTCTTCATGGTTTGCAAGTTGTCATTGTGATGAGAAAAAAAGTAAGTAAAATGTTGTCAGTGTGATAGAGCAAAATAGTCATCTATTTAACATTTCTAGTTAAAACCAATTGCTAATGATTTGACTCCAATTCACGGTGACCCTGGGTGTGCACAGTCGAACTGTGCCCCAAAGGGTTTTCAGTGGGCTGATTTTCCAGAAGTAGATCACTAGGCCTTTCCTCTGAGGTGCTTCTGGGAGGTCCTGAAGCTCCAGCCTTGAGGTTGTTAGCTAAGTGGGTTACTCCACCCTGTACTCCACCCAGGTACTTATTTAACATTTACTAGGCACTTATTGGGAGCTTTGGTAGTATAGTGCCTAAGGCATTTGACTCTAACCAGAAGGCTGGCGGTTCAAACCCACCAGCCACTCCTCAGAAGGAAGGTTGGGCAATCTACTTCCGTAGTAGTACTGCCTGGGAAACCCAAGGTGAGTCAGATTCAATGCCGCAGTGAGGTTGAGGTTGAGCACTTATTTAGTAAACAATAGGTAGTGAGTCAGAATTATAAAGGTGAAGGAAGACTTCATACCTGCTCTCAAGGAAGTCACACTTGGGAAAACCATCAAGTAAAGAATGAGAGACATGGTTTCTTATATTAGAGCTGCATGGGGAGGAACAGAGATGTGGGATTGCTGCTATCTACCCTTCTGTCAGGGGACATAACTGAGTCTTTAAAGGATTACTAAGTAAACAAAGGAGGAGCGAGCACTTCAGGCAGAGACAGATTTAAGAGAACATGGTACATTTTATAAACTCCAAGTAGTCTGATGACTAAAACTCAGGGTTAAGTGAGGATATGCTGGGTGGTGAGGCTAAAAGGGAAAGAAGAGCCAGAGGGAACAACTATGAGATTTAGGTGGCAACATCAGTGGATTCTGAATGCCAGAAATTCAGATGAGTAAAATGGAAGCCCTACTCTCAAGGAATTAATAATCGAGTAACAAAAACGTGTAAAACTCTCAACTTTAACATTCAGCGTTACATTCAGAGTGGTACGTTCACAGTAGAGTTATCTCATCCCATGATTCCTTTTTGTGTGAAAAAAAATAATGAAAATTCAGGAACAATTTTCAAGAATTAAGATAGTTTCAGTGATCCTTAGTGTGGGTGATTAGAAAAGGAAGGACTGAAGAATTAGAAATACTAAGATGGGGTTGGTAAAGCAGGTAGTAGAGAAAGAAAGGAAGTTTTTGCAGTGAAACCTGAAGAAAGATGAGGGCCAGGAGAGCTAGGCCCCAGAACTGTGCTCTGACGGCTTGTGAGAAGGAGGAAAGCCACAGACATGTGGGGTAAGCTGACAACATGTGCTTTGGCACAGAATGACACCGAGCAGCTGCACTGAGACTGCACGGTGTCGTCCTGGATATTGGGGAGCATATTGGAGAAGTAGCGGCCAAGAATAGCAAGTTTCCCAAAATCTTTTCCATCTCATGCCTCCAAATTCCTGTGAATTTCTGGGACCCCTGCAGGACCTAGGTGGCAGAGGTCCACAAGCCTAAGTCATAAAGTGAAAGCCATAACAATTCAGTACAGAACCAGGTACAGCCAGGAAAAGCATACACACATGCCCGTACATGTGTGTTATTTGCTGCAAGAAAAAGTTTATTTACCAGCAACACATGAGACTATAGAGAAGGAAGTTTCTGAAGTTTCTAGCAAACAAGGAAGGATAACTGAGAATTAGTAGTGTTTTCGTCAGATGTTGTCAAGTCGATTTTCGACTCATAGAAACCCTATGTTGTTGTTGTTGTTGTTATGTGCCGTCGAGTCAGACCCGACTCATAGCAACCCCTCCTTGGGTTTCCGAGGCAGTATCACTACGGAAGTAGATTGCCCCATCTTCCTTCTGGGAAGTGGCTGGTGGGTTTGAACCGCCAGCCTTCTGGTTAGCAGTCAAGTGCCTTAGCCACTATGCTACCAGATCTCCCAGAAACCCTATAGGACAGAGTAAAACTGCCCTAAAGGTCTTTAGGCCATAATCTTTACAGACGCAGATCACCACATCTTTCTCCCACAGAGTTGGCTGGATGTGTTTGAACTATCAACCTTTTGGTTAGTAGCTGAGCATTTAACTATTATACAACCAAGGCTCCTTAGAATTAATAGTAGTACCCAGGAATACTAATATAAAGTGTTTAAAGGGACTTTCATATTTTAGTGTGCTGACTTTGTATTTTAATACAAACATTTATAGGGGCTTTCACAGCTTTACTTCTGACCTTGCTCTCCCTGAAACTTTTAGTCTCTATCAAGTCTTAAATTTAAAAATTGTAAATTCTCCTGAACTCTATTCTGAAAGTTACCAGTAGTTGCAGGTGTCCAAACTTTTATGGGAATCCAGAAGAGCAAGAGATTCATTCTGGCCAGAAAGAAATATGGAAGAGGCATGCAAGGGACGTGACCTTTGGATTGGGCATTAAGAATGAGAAAGATGTCACCATGGTAGCAATAGCAGAAAGGAATTCAAGGCAGAGGTAATGGCCTTGAAGCATGATAATATATAGCATGTTCAGGCACTTCAAGTAGCAGTTTGAGGTGTCCAAGGCATAGGATGGGAGCTCTATTGGTGTAGTGTGTAAGGCATTTGACTGCTAACTAGAAGGGTGGTGGTTCAAACCCACCAGCCACTCCTCAGAAGGAAGACTGGGCTGTCTACTTCCATAGAGATACTGGTTCAGGAACTCAAGGAGGGGTCACTATGAGTTGGAATTGACTCGAAGGCAGTGAGTTTGGTTTGGTTTTTTTAAAGCGTAGGATGTATGGAGAGTGAGAGGAAGAGCTAAGAGCTGAAGCTGGAAATATTTGTCAGGGCTATTCTGTAAAAAGCTCCAGTGAACTCATTGGGCAGTCTGACTTAATTTTTGCCAGAGGCTTGATATAAAACATTAGGAGTGAATGAGGCCTGCTGAAATTGGAGTTCTTTTTCTTCTCAAAGATGGGTGAATTTTTGAGAGTCTGTGGAACTACCTTTAAGGGTTTCATTATTCCTATGTGTGGTAGTTAAGTTTGTGTGTCAACTTGGCTGGGCCTGGTTGAATGGCTGGGCAGCTGGATGTAGTATTCCCCATGATGAGACTGGTAATCAACTCCATGGGGGGATCTACTGTGAGCAGCTAAGTAGCTGCCTTAGGGATGTGGTCTGCTTCCTGTATATAAGGAGAAGCTTTGGGGAATGGTCTCTAGCTTATGGCACGATTGAACCTTACATGTAGCCATGTTGTTATTCAGCAGCCTGCCGTGCTCTGTCGACCTTGGGACTTACAGTGGAGTTGAATTAATAGCCTGCTGTGTGGTTTGGTAACAGGGACTGTGCCTTTTTACTTGTCAACCTTGTGCTTGTCAGTCTCACCAGCCAGTAGCTGAGTGAAGAAAAGCCTCTAGCTCCAGTGGGCCGGGAGCAGGAGGCAGAGCCGAAGCCCAAGGTTGAGGAGCTTTCACTCAGGCTCTAGAGCCTGGCACTTTGAACACGGACTTAAAGCCTCCAAATTGTAAGAGAATAAACTCCTGTTTGTTAAAGCCATCCCATTTGTGGCATCTTCTGTTAGAGTGGCACTAGGTAACCGAAAAGCCATGAAAATTAGTAGTTCTTGTTGTAAGGAAATGTTTTAGGAATTGTTGATAATAGGTATGTCAACAACTTCCAATTGCATAATGCTGCTAGAAAGATCCAAATCTTTTTCATGTGTTTCCTTCATACTCCAGAAATAGCATTGGCAAATGTTTAGAGAAGGCAGAAATTGGCCAGAACATACTATTTAAAACCCCAGCTCACCTCTTTATGGAAACAATCTTAAACAAATCTCTTACGTGTCATCCAGACTCTATATTACTTGACTTTGGTATCCATATGAATCATGTTATGAATTGTATTTGTATTTAGAAAAAAATATATATATATTTTTTTTTTCTTTTCTGTAACTTTTTCAAGTGCTATAATTTGACCTGAGTCATAATTTTAGTATTCACTTTTCTTTTAGTTAAAATTTCTGTTTCCAAATTTTTATTATTACTTCCAGAAGGGATTAAGAAACATCACAACATATGAATTGAAATACTTCGTTGTTTTAAAAAACATAAATTCATGAATGACATTGAAGATAAAAAGTAGTGCTATTTATAGACCTTAAGTTCATCTTCCTCCCCCTTAAAATCAAATCCAGACATCATTCCAGGTAGGAGTTCAACAAAGTTAAACAAAACAACTGACAGGATCTGAAAAATGTGGAAAATAACCATTATTATTTCAATCAAATCAGGTGTGAAAACTTAAGTCTGATCAGAGTTGGATGGTGGATTTCAATAATAGAACATAGGGCTTTTTGTTAGCTGGTAATAGTTTGGGGGCAGCTTATAATTGACCTACTCCAATACAATATTCATTCTGTCTCAATTGCACGGCTTGCTAGTGTACCAAAATATAACTCTCCCTCTTCCTTGAAATCCCTTTCCCTGACTCCTAACTTCCTCAAGGTAATGGTCAGACTTTTCCACAGCTCATTGACAGGGCTTGTTTGTGGAAAATAAATAAGGGACTTTAATCTACTTCAGTTGGTCAGCCTGAAGCCCACAGTAAAAGTCTAAAAACAACACTTCATGTTGCCAGGAAGCAGTCTGGAGTCAGTTTGTACAATTCAGAACGCCCTGCATATGTGTCTTTCGGTTAGAGTTGTTACTGCCAATAGCATCTTGTTACGTGGTTCCAGAATTAGATTCTATATGGTGTACCTGAAGGCCTTTCCCTTACCATGCTGACCAAACAGCCAGTGCAGCCTGTAATTTCCTTGACTGTTATTTAGAATGAGTTGGCAAGTTCAAACCATATTTTAGGAATCTCCCTGGCATTGTAAAGACTGGAAATTGAGCAAAGTTACTTTTTCTTAAATGGATAAAGTATTTTTTTAAACATCTGTCTGCTATTTCTGTGAGATTATGAAAAGATATATTAGATCTCTTTTTAGGCTAGGATAATTTTTATTAAGCAATTCACCACATGTAATTAGATTTTAGGAACCATTCTCTGGAGAAGGATATCATGCAAGGAAAAGTGGAGGGTCAACGAAAAAGGGGAAGGCCCTCAATAAGATGGATTGACAAAGTGGCTGAAGCGAATGGCTCAGGTATAGCAAGGATTGTGAGGCTGGCACAGGACCAGGCAGTGTTTCATTCTGTTGTGCGTGAAGTCGCTATGAGTTGGAGACGACTCAATGGCACACAACAATAGCAAAAGTTAGATTTTGAGATGTAAAACTGTATTTCTGATGTCTTGAAAGAGCCCAGGTGGAACGTACTTAGTGCTTCCTTTTATATCCTTTAATAAATCGTGTCTCTGTATCACAGTACCTATTCTATTGGTGGGGATCTCAGTTTTCACCCCAGAGCTCCAATGCAAGACCTTGAAAGGTAATGCAAGACTATTGAACCTACTACTGGCTCTTCCTTCCACTCCTTTCAATGATAATCAGACTCCCCAATCTGTGATTTATGAAAGGAAAGGGATACAAGTCATCCCCTTCTTTTCATAAGTGAAGAAATTAATGCTCAAGGAAATTAACTGACATTGTTCTGTTCAAGTTTGCATAGCTAATTAATAAAAGAACTGGAACTAGAATGCAGATCTCCTGTATTCTCTCTTGCATTTTGAGGCCTAATCCTCCTTTGGTGAACTGAGGAAAGCAAGAGTATGCCCTTCATTCCCTAAACAAGGAGAGAAAAGTCCCAGTCTGCAAGATGTTCTCAAAATCTGCCTTTTAGGCACAGAAATACAGGTGTGCATCACTCCACATCCATGAAGATTATACAATTTGGACATTGTGTGAACACCATGTTATACACAGACAGTCCCCATGTGATCCGTACTCAAATCCCACTAAAGCCTATTACATTAAAACCTTATGGGGCATGGAGGCAGGGCAAGATGGCGGACTAGGCAGAAGGATTGCACAGACCCTCTTCAACAAAG
>NW_006921794.1:2516995-2519047 GCF_000298275.1 Orycteropus afer afer
GGTGAGGAAGTTAAGAAAGTTGAAAGATAGAATGGACTGTTCTAAACTTGGGGATAAATTTATAAATCATAGGGTAACCTCAAAGAAAAATTATAAAACCTTATGGGAGCCCACCAGACAAAGCATTAGAGTTGTATCCACTGGTTACAGGAGACCGGCCTTGTCCTGCTGGGCTGGGCAGGGCCTACAGTAGCAGCTGAATCCCAACTTTGTACATTCCCAGGTGCAGGGGGCAGGTTGGGGGAGCACTGAGAAGTGGCTGTAGGGACTAGGTATGCCAGTGCCAGGAGCAAGTGTGGCCCTGGCTGCTGCCGCCTTATTGGTGTGGCTGCTTCCTGGTATGTGCAGCTGCTGCCGCTGCCATCCTGAGCTGGAAGCCGAGGAGCACCCTAGGCCCAGCCGGCCCATCCAACGCACCTGCAGCAGGGGCAGAGGAGCCTCAGCAGGCGCCTCGCTGTGCTGGAAGTGAAAGGCTACAAGGCTGCTGCACCAGTGAAAGAAGCCAGGGCGAGGGGAAAGAGGAGGGAAAAGAGGAGGTGGAAGGAATTAGGGTGTGCCCTGGGGGTTCTTCTGCTCATTCAATGTGGGCATTGGGTCTTGAAAATATTAGGGGGAAGTAATAAACAAAAGGAGAGCTGCTTTCTCTTTCCTTTGAAAAACCACCTTATGAGACCAGGGACATATACGTTGTCAAACATTGCCCGCAGCCACATTAGGTGATGCATACCTATGCATTCCTCTTACATGCAGAGGTGACAACACAGAAACAGTAAGTGCCCTGACTCAGACCCCTGTTTTCAGTAAAAAGATGGAAGTAAGTGAGTGACTATGAGGATAATTGTTCAGATACTTAAAATATATTATAGATTAAAGATACAAACACAAATAAGTCCTTTTGAATCATACGTCATGTGATTTAAAGAATTTTAACGTAAATTTATTTTTCATTTCTTTCCTTTTGTTAATCATTAGCATTTCAAAAAGACAAAAAGCATGTTCTACCAGAATGTTTGGATCTATTTTAGGGGGAAAAAAATCTCAGCCTAGCATGGCCTTATTAAACATATGGAAATATTTGTCAGACTACTTTGAAAATAAACTGATTTCTAAATATAAATACATGCAGTTTTCATGATCATCAAACTCATTTGAAGCATTTATCTTACTTTGTATCCACATGTACATTTTTTAAGAACTTTTAACTGAGTCTTTTTTTGCCTTAACTTACCATAAAAATAAAAACAACTCACTGCCTTCAATTCACATCCGACTCATAGCGACCCCTCCGTGGGTTTCTGAGGCAGTATCACTATGGAAGTAGATTGTCCCATCCTCCCTCCGAGGAGTAACTGGTGGGTTTGAACTTCCAGCCTTCTGGTTAGCAGTCAAATGCCTTAGGCACTACACTACCAGAGTAAAATAAGAAATATTATGCACTAACTGACAAATCAATGGTTACTTAAAAAAAAAATTCAAAGAAAAGATATTTTGTTTTACAAGTAAAGGCTTCACCCTAAAAAATTTGTCTGTGGTTTTTTTCTTTAACATTGCCATATTTGCTGTGGCAAATCACTTTATTTACAAGTCACTTTAGAAGGGAATCAATCTACTTCCCTAGTGATACCACCTCGGAAACCGAAGAAAGGGTCACTATGAGTCAGCTCCAATTCCACAGCAGTGAGTTTGGCTTTTTTGGTTAAGCACAACATTGTTATTAGAAATCAGGATGACAGTTCCCATGGTGAGGGTAATGACAGAAGGTGATCACAGAGGACATCTGGGTGCTTGTGATGCTCTGTGTCTCTTGGTACTGGTTACACTGGTGTGTTCAAGCCAAGTGGCACAATGATGTGAATATTTCTGTATGTATATTACATCACAAAATGGAGTCTGTGGAACTTGCCCAATACAAGTTATAAACATTTCTTAGTTGCATTGTGTACATGGAGTCCTTGTCTAGTAAAAGTGGTTAAGAGCTCAGCTGCTAATTGAAAAGTTGGAGGTCCCAGTGTACCCAGAGGCACATCAGAAGAAAGGCCTGGTAATCCACTT
>NW_006921794.1:2519472-2537587 GCF_000298275.1 Orycteropus afer afer
TTACTTATTTTTGCTATTAAGATAAAAATGGGACTTTACCTTCTGAGTTTCTGAAATGTTTTTCTTCTTAAAGTATATTGTAATTGTGATTTTATAGACTGTCTTATCTGTTGCTTTTGGTTTTTTCTTTTTAAAAATTGTTTGTATATATATATGTGTGTGTGTGTGTGTGTGTGTGTGTATGTATATATACATATATATATATAAACAAGATTTGCTATTTCAACATTTTTCACATGTACAATTCAGTGACACCAATTACATCATGCATGTTGTGCAACCATTACGAATATTCTTTGCCAAATTTTCCATCCCTATAAACAGAAACGCAGTGCTTCTTAAACAATGACTCATCCTTTCCCCCTCCCTCCTGCCCCTGGTAACCACTGTTAAACCTTGATCTCAGTATATTGCCTATTCTAGGTACTTCACATAAGTGAGATCATACAGTATCTTTGCTTTTTGTGATTGGTTTATTTCACTCAGCATAATGTTATCGAGATTTATCTGTATTGTAGCATGCATCAGAACTTCATTTGTCTGTAAGGCTGAGTTTTACATTGTAAATATGTACCACAATTTGTACCGTTGTATATATGTACCACAATTTGTTGATCCATTCACCTGTTGATGGACATTTAGGTTGTTTCTACCTTTTGTCTGTTGTGAAATGTGCTGCAATGAACATTGGTATACATGTGTCTGTTTGTGTTGCTGCTTTCAAATCTCTTTGAATAAAATGAAGTATAACTCACTTCCAAGTAGAGCGTTTTACAAATTTATATGTGTGTTTGATAATAGATAGCTTATTATTCTTTCCTATGTCTGGAAAACAAGAAGAAATGTTTATTTTTCAAATCATCTTTGACAGGTTGCCTCTGCCAGAACAGATATTCATGGGTTATTGGACAATTGGTCAGTCAAGAAATGGAAAGCAAAAACTGTTGTGCCCAGCAGAAACTCATCATATAGACATAAAGGTTGACATCTCTATTATTTCTTCATTAAATGTTCAAAATTGTTCCATATTTTCCCTGGTAAAAATCCATACAATCTCAGAAATGACTTGTGATGTTATTTTAAAAAATATTTAGCTTCTGCTCTAACAAGCCAACCTGGCCTCTGAGGGACTCAATGGCCAGATAAAATTTCTAAGAGCTAATGTGTATTTCAAGAGAGTCAGATATGTTATGTATTTTCCTAGGATGGTTACTCCATATGTGTCTTCATTTTACGTGGTTGCTAGTAAGATTAAAATGTTACACTGGATTTTCAATCTCTATTTATCTATATGTTGTTGCTAGGCTCTGTCTTCAGAGCTCTGGTAACATAGTGCCTAAGGCACTTGACTGCTAACCAGAAGGCTGGCGGTTCAAACCCACCAGCCACTCCTCAGAAGGAAAGTTGGGCAATCCTACTTCTGTAGTGATACCACCTCAGAAACCCAAGGAGGGGTCCATATGAGTCAGGCCAACTCCACGGCACATAACAACAACAACAACGGCCATGTCCTAGTAAAACTTTGCTCATGCAAGTCCATTGATAGAACCTAAATCTCATCCAGAATCTTTGCTGCGAGAGAGCTGAGGAATGTAGTTTTTAGTCATTCAGCCCCTGGGACACATTTTAGTTAGAAAGGTATCTCAGTTACCTTGTCTGCTCTAGCAGGATCACCACAAATGGGTGGCTTTAACAAACAGAATTTTATTTCCTCACCATTTGTTGTTGTTGTTGTTGTTATTTGCCATCGAGTCGGCCTCGACTCATAACGACCCCTCCTTGGGTTTCCAAGGCAGTATCACTACGGAAGTAGGAATGCCCAACCTTCCTTCCAAGGAGCGGCTGGTGGGTTTGAACTGCCAGCCTTCTGGTTAGCAGTCAAGTGCCTTAGGCACTATGCTACCAGAGTTCCTTCCTCACCATTTAGGAGGCTAGATTTCCAAGTTTATGGCACAGGCTCTAGGAGAAGGCTTTCTCTTTATCAGCTCTGGGGGAAGATCCTTATCTCACTTCAGCTGGTTTCCTGGTTCCTTGGAGATCTCTCTGTGGCTTGGTGTCAGTCTTCCCAATCTCTGTATCTCTTGCTTGTTTAATCTCTTTTTATATCTCAGCAGAGATTGCCTCAGGATACATGCTACACAAATCCTGCCTCATTAGCATAACAAAGAAACCCAGTCCCAAATGGGATTATAACCACAGGAATAGAGGCTGTGATTTACAACACAATTTTGAGGGTATACAATTCAATCTATAACATTCCACCCTTTAGTCCCCAAAATTCATGTCCTTCCCACATGCAAAACACATTTACTGCATCATATTATCCTAAAAGTCTAAATCACCTCTAAGTATAATATTTCATCTCCTGAATCATGTAAATCAAATATGGATGAGACTTTAGGTTTATTTCATCCTGGGGCAAAATTCTTCTTCATTTGTGAGCCTGTGAAATCTAGATTACAAATTAATTACCTGTTTCCAAAGTGCAATAGTGGAATAGATACAAGGTAGACATTTCCATTATAGATGGGAGAGATTGGAGGGGAAAAAAGGATAACAAGCATCAAGCAAGTCCAAAACCAGCAGACAATTTACATTAGCTCTCAGGCATTGAAAATAATCCTCTGTTCTCTCAGAGCATCTAGGCAAAGGCCCTGCTCTCCAGACTCTGGGTGTTGGCCATCGGCTCTGGATTCTGGGTGGAGGCTCCTTGGCCCTGGGCTTCAGCTCCGCCTCACAGGCCCACTGGGATGGCAACTCCTCTCCCTTGGCCTTGGGCGGCCTCGTTCTCCTAGTCCATCTGAGTGGTGACCGCACCCCCTCAACCCCTGCAGGCCCTGTTTTTCTGCCCTTTGGGCATAGCAGCCACAACTGCTCAGCTTTGGGGTGCTTCCCTACCAGTTAATTAAGGACTGTAGAGCATGCAAGGAGCCCTGGTGGTGCAGTGATTAAGCACATGGCTACTAACAGAAAGGTAGGTGGTCTAAACTTACTGGCCACCTCGAGAGAAAGATGTAGCAGTCTGCTACTGTAAAGATTTACAGCCTTGGAAACCATATCAGGCAGTTCTACTCTATTTTGTGGTGTCAGCATGAGTTCAGATTTGACTCAAGGACAATGGGTTTGGTTTTTGTTTTCAGTAGAATATGTAGATCATTTGAATTTCAGTTTAAATCTACACAATCTTCCAGGAAGTCGTATCTCCATACCCAGGACTAATGTCTATGACATTGTGAAATTACTCCCTCTGCTTATATTTATATTGAACAATTATCACCAGGTGTGAAGTACTTTACCTTTCATAAACTACGCTATATCAGTAATTAAAAAAAAAAAATTCTAGTGTTACATTTTCTGCATTTTATTTCCAAGACCTCAGGTTCAGTCATTTCTGTATCATGTGTTGGAGACTTATTAAAGCTGGGAAATAATCATCCTTCACGGTGAAATATATCAACCCTGGTTCATTCTTTTACAAATTATTCTCCTGGTTTGGACAGCTCTGGATCCTGGTACTTGGAGTTCAAAACTGGCTCTTGATTTAGGAAGGAATGAAGTAATGGGATTTTACATCTGGTATATTTTGTGAGTAAGAAGAAAAAAAAGTGAGAAATATGATAGCACATGTGAAAGCATTTATAAACACAAGTATATGGAATTATTGTTGGAAGTAACAGGCCAGAAAATAAAGTGAGAAAAGATATATCAGGATAGTGAGTGCTTGAATTCAAATTCTACGTTTTGGGAGAATTTTAGCTTTTCTCTATTTTGGTAACTACTCACATTTTTTAACCTGGATAACTACTTTATTATAGGGTCCAGTGCATATAAACATACAGGAGTATACAATAGAAAGGCATGAAGAAAGATCCCTCAACTTTACTGAAGAGTGTGCCTCCTGGAAGTTACCACTGGATGAAGTTAACTTAGTCTGTGACATTGCTACATTACAGGGTATGTCAGTTTATTCTTTTGATTTTTTCCTTCCTGTATGCATTTTTCTTTTCCCCCTTAAAAGAGAGATTGAAACCATTTGCAGACATCAAGAAGTCTATGACAGACTCAGGGACTGTCGTTCTTGAATTGAATGGCAATTATATGTAATTTAGAACTGATTTCCTGTAACAGCCTAACAAAATGCTATGGTAGAATCCACATAAGCACTGCTGCGTTTGTGTGCATATGTCTGTTTCTCATTACTATTGTAGCAAAAGTTAAACACACCCAGGCGGGTGTTAAAAATAGAAGGGGGGAAGAAAAAGTAGAAACATTGGATTTTTTTGGCTGGGATTCTGTTTTGGTGATTGCAGGGCTGGAATGATTCACAGTCACTAAAACTTATTGTAAAGAATGCAAATAGAGGGTGTGGGTTTTTGGCATCTCCATCTCTGAACTGTTGCCACTACCCACTGATTCATGCAGGGTACTCTGGGTGCTGTTGGCAGAAGTCCTCAGTTAATGTCAGTTACCCAGGCTGACATAAACAGAAGGGAGGTGGAGGGGAATAACATTACTAAGATGAGGATTATTTAGGCAAAATCAGTAGCTGGATTTTGTTACTGGAAGTTCTCTGAATATTATTTATTCCTCCAAATTGTCTATATTAAATAAAAATATGTACTTTAAAAAAACCATACAGGTTTTTCCCTAACAGATTGGTCTTCTTTTTAAGATATTTTACCTTTGCTGGTAGAGAGATTATATGTCATTTTGGGACAGGGTCTGAATTTTGGTTCTTGTCTAGTATTTAAGGATTGTAAATGTATGAATGTATTTGCTGATAGAATGTGTGTGATTTTGGGACAGAGTCTGAACTTTGGCTCCTATCTAGTATTTAAGGATTGTAAATGGATGAATGTATTTGCTGATAGAGAGAATGTATGTGATTTGGGGACAGAGTCTGAACTTTGGTTCCTGTCTAGTATTTAAGGATTGTAAATGTATGAATATATTTGCTGATAGAGAGAATGTATGTGATTTGGGGACAGAGTCTGAACTTTGGTTCCTGTCTAGTATTTGAGGATTGTAAATAAGTGTGAAAGACCTAGCAATCCGCTTCCATAAAGATTACAGCTGAGAAAACTTTATGGGGAAGTTCTGCTCTGTCACGGGGGTTGCTGTGAGTTGAAAATTGACTTGACAGCACCTAACAGCAACTACACCCTCTGCCTGTGTCTGTGCAGCACATTGCTAATCAGTTGCCGCACCTTTCTCAGTAAAACTGGTCCCAGTGTCAGAATTCTTTTCAACATAACATTTCAAGCAGTCGCTGCCAGTCAGAGAGGGCCCTTACAAATGAAACTCATTTGCTGTCCTTGATATAAATTTAATCCTTTGTTTCAATATTGGTCACATTTGCAAGGTTTTTGTTGTTGTTGTTTTGTTTTGTTTACCCTGTTCCTTGAGTTTGTGAGAAGAACGGCGTTTTCTTGGGTTACAATCAAAGTTAAATAATAAATATATATATATGAAGTCCCTATCAGTGATGCTTCAACTTTAAAGTACATAGGAATCACCTAGAGTCCTTGGGTGGTATAAACAGTTAATACACTCAACTGCCAACCAAAAGATTGGAGGTTTGCGTCTACCCAGAGGTGCGTCAGAAGAAAGACATGGTGATCTACTTTTAAAAAATCAGCCATTGAAAACCCTGTGCAGTGCAGTTCTACTCTGAGATATATGGGGTCACCATGAGTAAGAATTGATTTGATGGCAACTGGCTATAAATCATAAATATATATAATATATACATGTGTGTATATACATATGTATACACACATAAATATATAGATAGATATGTATGCATATTAAAGAAAACTCAATTTATATAGATAGATAGATAGATATAGAGGAGCTTTGGTAGCATAGTGGCTAAAGCACTTGACTGCTAACCAGAAGGCTGGCGGTTCAAACCCACCAGCCACTCCTAGGAAGGAAGGTTGGGCAATCCTACTTCGGTAGTGATGCTGCCTCAGAAACCCAAGAAGGGGTCGCTATGAGTTGGGGTCACTATGAGTCGGGGCCGACTCAACGGCACATAACAACAACAACAACAAAAGATAGATATAGATATAAATACATGTGTGTGTACAATACATGTGTGTGTATGTACTCTGAGAGCCCCACCGCAGACCCGCCTAATCAGAATCTGCATTTTCATTGGATCCCTGGGTGATTCCAATGCACTTTAAAGTTGAAGAAGCACTAACACAGGATTAAAAAAAAAATGGGCTTTTTCAAGAACTCAGATCGATAAGACAGATTTTATAATAAATTCCCAAATATGAACAAAAGTTTGGAAAATCATATCCATATAGTTAGATTTAGAAAATTGAGTTACTTATTTATACAAGAAAAGCCTAAAGATAGGATAACTATCTCAAAAATGAAAGATTAGTAAGTAGACCTTGTTGACCAACCATTGTGCATCTGAACCAGCAACACAACAAGGGAAACAGAACTTAAAGCAGCACAAAACAACTTTGCTTCCATACAGGGAGGAATTGATGATTGTTAAAATTGAGATTGAGGGTTGTTAAAAATTTAATGGTGTTATTGTGAGTTATTGTGGAACTCTTTTGGGAACAGACAGATACTTATCTTCCTGGAATAGATAGATGTGGCATTTGCTACATTTAGAGCAGGAACTAAATGACCTCCCATGGGCTTTTTCAGCGTAATCAATCCATCTACAGATTATCTTCTGAGTTTCAACTGTGTGTTCAACCTCATGATTCAGTGTTCACTGATCCTCTTAACCCATCAGGCCATCTGTTGCATACTACAAAATCAACACCTTTTTGTCATTTCAGAAAATGAAGAGAATACTCTGTATGTAGCTCTATGCAATCCTGTTACCTTACACTTCATGGATATGACTGGGAAAAGTGCCCACTTTGTGGATCTTTTTGACATCTTCCCAAGAGTAGCCAGTGGAATTTGGCAGCCGTTTGTGACAGTGGCACCTCTGGGAAATCCCCTCAAAGGTCAAGTGGTTCTCCATGAGCAGCAGGTAATGCACACAGGCCTACTGCATGCTGCAATTAGTGGAAAAGGCAAGACTGATATGTAATCTAGACCTGAATATATGTGCTTTCATAGTGATTGAGAGAATGTGGAGGAAAAGGTTGGGAGCTGGGTTTAACAGTACCATGAAGGCAAAGACTTAAACATGACCTCTAAGTCTTGAAACATTTAAGTCAAGGTTTCTTAACATTGTCACTATTGATATTTTGGGCTGGATAATTCTTTCTTAGGAGATTTAAATTTTTTGTGTGTGTATGTGTGAAAGATAGACTGTAAGTAAGCCAACAATTAAATATGCCAATTTCAGATATAGAATCAGGGGGATGGAAGTCCTAGAGAGTGATGGGAGTAAAGTGGGAGGAGTTGGGAGAATGAACAGTTTTATGAAGACAACAGTTTTATAAACAGTTTATAAAGAGTTTTATAAAGATGAGAGATCTCTTCTTAGGAGATAACATTTGACCTGAGAGCTGAATGGCATTCTTTCAGTGAACTCAGCCACGTAAATACATTGACTAGAATACACTGAGATCCTTTAGTAGCTAATGATTCTCCATTCCCATCCATCAGTATATTCCAAGACAGCATGACAGAAAACCACAGGTGACTAGAATCAGGCTGTTCTGGTTACTTAGTGCCACTCTGACAAGAATATACCACAAATGGGATGGCCTTAACAAACAGGAGTTTATTCTTACAGTTTGGAGGCTTTAAGTCCAAGTTAAAGTGCCAAGCTCTAGGGACTGGATGAAAATCCCTCAGCCTTGGGCTTCAGCTCTGCCTCCTGCTCCCGGCCACTGGAGCTGGAGACTTTTCTTCACTCAGACAGCTGTTAGCTGCTGAGGCTGCCAAGCCCAAGGTTGACAAGTAAAAAGGCACAGTCCCGATATTACCAAACCACACAGCAGGTCATTAATTCAAGTCCATTGTAAGTCCCAAGGTTGGCAGAGCATGGCAGGCTGCTGAACAACAACATGGCTACATGCAGGGTTCAAGATACCATAAGCTAGAAACCATTCCCAAGGCTTCTGCTTATATACAGGAAGCAGACCACATCCCAAAGACAGCTACTCAGCTGCTTGTGGTAGATCCCACCATGGAGTTGATTGGCAGTCTCATTATGAGGAATAACTACCACCAGCTGCTCAGCCACTCAGCCAGGCCCAGCCAAGTTGACACACAAACATAACTACCACACAGGCTAAAAATAATTGCCAACAGAAAGCACAGATCAAAAGACAGATTGTGTTTGAAATAGTGACAATCATAAGGTCTAAGTTAATCTGTAAGGAGCGCTGGTGGCATAGCAGGTAAGGCATTTAGCTGCTAACCAGAAGGTCAGCAGTTCAAACCCACTAGCTGCTCCATGGGAGGAAGATGAGGCAATCTACTTCCATAAAAATTTATAGCCTTGGAACCCAATGGGGGTTGCTGTGAGTGGGAATCAACTTGATGGCAGTGGGTTGGGTTTGGTTTAAATTAATCTGTATTGTGCCAATAAATAGGTCTAATGTTTAGTTTATCTACTGTCTGCCTAGTATCTACCAAATACTTTACTAGGCATATTATTCTTTCGGTAAATATCTATGGATGCCTAATATTGGGGATACTAACAACAAAACAAAATCTCTGTCCTCAAGACAGAGATTTGAGAGGAGGGGGTGACACACAATAAATAAATAGTTAAATTATGCATTAATTTAGAAGGTGAGAAGCTGGGGTGAGTGTAAAACAGACTGCAATTTTACATAGTGTTGTCAGGGATTGTGTCACTGGGAAGGTGATATTTAAGCAAAAACTTGATGAAGGAGGAGTGCAGGTATCTGGAAGAAGAGTATTCCTCTCCAAAGGGAATAGTAAATGCCAAGGCCTGAAGCTGGAACATGCCTCTTCCTCTATGTGGTGGGGAAGATTGCATGGGAGGAGAATAGGAGGTGAACCCAAGAGGTTACTCGGTAGGTTGGGACAAGAACTGGACTGAGGCAAGAGAAGCAGACTGCACAGAGCCTTGTAGGCCACTGTGAGGTTCTGGGCCCATACTCTGAGTAAAAGAGGAAGACATTAGAGGGTTTTGAGCAGAAAAGGAGCCTGATTTGGTATATTTTGAAAGGATTACTTTGGCTGCACTGTAGTAAATAGTCTATCGTCCTAAAGGAGAATGTGGGAAACTGAGATTTTTGAAAAAACCCTACCAAGAGATAATGGTGGTTTGATGTAGAATAAAGGTTGTAAGTAGCAATGGATTCTAATGGTATTTTGAAGGTAGGTACAAAAGGATTTCCTAACAGAACAGATGTATGGAGTGAGACAACACAAAAGTTCAAGGTTTAAGGTCTGAGCAACTGAATGGGTGGAGTTGCCATTAAATGAAATGGGAAAGCAATAGGTTTGGGAGGAAAGAACATATATTTGATTAAATTTGTAATGTGTATTAGATATCCAAGTAGATGATGAGCTGGAGTTCAATGGAGAGGTTAGGACAGGAAATATAAATTTGGGAGTCATTGGCATATAAATGATATTTAAAAGCCATGTGACTGGAAAGGCTCACTCAGAGAGTGAATGTGGGTAGAAATGGGAACCCCTGGGGTACTAAAATATTAAGAAGTCAGAGAGATGAGGAGAAATCAATGAAGGGGGATGTGGGTGAGTGGTCAGTGAAATAGATGGATAAACCAGGAGAACGTGGTATCTCGTAAGACAAGTAATGAATGTCTTAAGTAGGAGGATCAATGGTTAAATCCTGAAAATGTATCAGTAGGGTATGACATATATTATTTCATGTTATTCTTACAACCATCATTGAGGTGGCTACTCGCCTTATTTACATATGAGGAAACTGAAACTCAGAGAGTTGAAGAACTTGCCCAGTGAGTATGTACTAGAACTGAAATTCAAACCGAATTGGATAGACCCCACCAGAATTAAACTTCATAACTCTCTAACTCACTGCAGATACTTGGGGAAAATGTTCGGATGAAAAATTTGAGAGTGTGTATTCACGATAGGAAAATGTTAAGTGAATGTTGTTGCTCACGGGTATTTTAAGTCACTAGGAGAGCAAAGTGTTACCAAGAAAGAATACTTGTAGACTCTAACTCATCAAGAGAAAAATATTGTATAAATAACATGTCAGTAACTGAAAGGTTGGTGGTCTGAACCCCCCAGCGGCCCCATGGGACAAAGCCCCAGCAATCTGCTTATGGAAAGATTACAGCTAAGCAAACAATGTGGGCAGTTCTGCCCTGTCACATGGCATCACTGTGAGTCAAATTTGACTCGACAACACCCAACAACAAGTTATTATTTTTTTTACTTTTCTTCACTGAGTAATTATTTAGTTCTTGTCTAAATTTGTCATAAATTGTGAGTTAAAAAGGTTTTATCTGGTTTTGCTTTTACTTTTTTTTCCCCATTTTTTATTGTCTCCTGGAAGCAGAATTTATGAATATCCAGATGTTGCTCATAAAAATTTGTATTTAGCAGATTGAAGGAAGGGTTTCACCTTACAAATTTCCAACAGTGTATCAATGCCATTGAATTAAACTCTATAGTTAGAAGATCTGCCATAAAAAGCACATGATTTCTTAGTGACATTTAATTCAGTAAGCCAATAAAATGTGGATGAGAATCTAAATCTAAATTTAGAGTGTTTATTCAAACTGTCCTGCCAAATTTTCAGCTGTCAAATTAACTGTCGAAATTACGTATACAAATTCTTTCAAAACACCAGATTATTAACTTCTCAGCAAGTACTTTATTTTCTCAAAAGATTCAGTTAGTTGGCAACCTTCTTGGTTAATATTCTGTTTAATTAAAATGACTTTCATCAAAGAAAATATGCTTTTCATTGTAAAGATGTGCTTGAGCTCCATAGCCAATGCCTTGCCTCTCTGCATTCTTACATGCTGCTTTATGAGCGCTTCGGCCATAGTTTCAACTTTTCACAGTGTCAGCAGTTTTCCTGAAAGCCACTGACACACTCTGAGCAGATGGGCACAGCACATCTGTGCTCTGTACCTGCCCTCTGAGCTGACTCATCTTTTCCCAGAGAGGATACCTTCGCTGTTTTAAAGCAGGGCCCTTTTAGGATCTGAGAAATGTTTAATTCCAAATGAACAGCGCGCAACTGTGAAATTTAACAAACAACAAATACTTCTAGGCTAATTTTTTAAAAAATTAGTGTAATGCTATCACTTCCTTCTTCTCCATGTTGCCCTAACTGAAAATGAAGCTAAAACGTTGCAGAGAAGGCCTTCCACTAATTCATTTATCCTGGGTCTTTAAAATAAAGCTCTACTGCAGATGCATTTCTCTGGTTAGTTTAAGACGTTGTTCAAAAATTCTTTGCTCAAATAAAGTCTTAAGTGAGGAAAGGGAAACTTTGCCATGCCTAAAAATAAAAAAATAACCCCCATGAGATTACTTATTACATCTGTACAAAGTTTAGAATTTCAGACTTTGGGACATTGAGGTCATCCAGAGGTCACTTTTCTCCCAGTCAAATACAAACATGATAAAATCGCACACTTGCTTCTCCTCCCTGCCCCCCATTCCAGGGATGCCAAAGCCAGTTACATGTACTCATGTGTGATGCAAAATTCTATTTTTAAACTCAGACAGAATATATCATTAGTCATTTACAGAAGGAAACCATTAACATCTAAAAGGATGGAGCAGCAGAACTCCCTCATGTTACCAACTGCTTATAAAACTACTTCTAAAAGAGTAATGGCTGGAAATGCGTGTGTCATGGGGTGTGTGTGTGTGTGTGTGTATGTGTGTGTATGTTCTCCCCCTTAAAAAGATACAGCTTTTCAGTTCACTTTATGCCAAATTGTGAGTGTGTAAGTATTAAACCCTAAAACAGGAAGAAATATTTTAAACTGTGTTACCTTATTTTTCTACTTGATCATATTTCCTTAATCTCCTGCTTATTTTTCTGTTTAAATCATCTTTTGGGATAAAATGTCTTTTTAGTACTCTCTTTTGTTTAGAAAAGTTAATATTATCCCAATTGTTCAAATGCTAAGAATGAATGATAATGTTGAACATACCTATCATATAAAAATGTTTTTATCCCTTAAAAATACTTAATCAAAATGGATTTAATCTAGGTTCCTCAAAAAGTTAAAATATAAAATTACTATATGACACAGCAGTTCCACTCCTAGGTATATACCCAGAAGAATTGAAAACAGGGACTCAAACAGACACATGTACACCAGCATTCACTGTAGCAGTAGTCACAACAGCCAAATGGTGGGAACCACGCAAGTGTCCATCAACAGATGAATGCATAAATAAAATGTGGTACATCCATACAATGCAATATTACACAGCCATAAAGAGAAATGAAGTTCTGATACATGCAATGACATGGGTGAACCTTGAAAATACATTATGCTGAGTGAAATAAGCCAGATACAAAAGGACGAATATTCTGTGATCTCACTCATACAAAATATCTTGACTAGGCAAGTGCATGGAGACAGTTTATTAGTGGTTACCAGGGATGGTGGGAGGAGGAAATTGGATTTATTGCTTAAGGGATAGTGAGTTTCTATTCTGGGGAATGAAAACTTTGTGAAATAGTGGTCATAATTGCACAATATGGTGAATGTAATTAATGTCACTGAATTGTTACAGTTGCAAATTTTGTGTTACATACATTTTACCAGGAGAATTTTTTTTAAAAAAAGATTCAATCTACAATGGAGACTTTATAAATTAACTCTGGTAGCATAGTGGCTAAGGCACTTGACTGCTAACCAGAAGGCTGGCGGTTCAAACCCACCAGCCACTCCTCGGAAGGAAGGTTGGGCAATCCTACTTCCATAGTGATACTGCCTCGGAAACCCAAGGAGGGGTCGCTATGAGTCAGGGCTGACTCGATGGCACATAAGAACAACAACAATATATTTTCTTAATGAAAATTCTAAGATGTTATTACCAGTTTTGAACTTTTCAACTGTCAATGAATAATGTTGATGTTGTTGTTGATACTTTTTAAAATTAGATGCAATTTCTAAAAAGACTATTCCAAACAAATATTCTAAAAACAGAATTCCATATTATACAAAATGATACGTTCTAAGGGTGAAGATATTTGTGGAAAAATGAAAGATTTGCCACCAAGTTTAGTAGAATTTTTTTAATGCAGTCAGGACTTGGATGATATATGTGAAGAAAATTATGTGGTGTGAGTACTATTTTAATTCTTGAGCACTTCAGTAAAATTAGCTCGTAAATACATTTGAAACCACACTGTGAGGTGGCAGTTTTTACGTTTCTTTTTATCTCTCTCTAAGTAGACGATGTGTTGGAGGGCAAGGGCCATGGTTGGTTCAACTTTGTATTCGCCATTGTGCCTTAAGTTTAAGCTGCCTGATAAGGACATGACATAAGTGAACAAACATTTCATATTTTATTGTTTCCTATATTTTGCAAAGTATGTATTAATTCTTTGGGTGCTTGATTGTTTTTTTACTGCAAAGAAAGTGCTTTTTGTTCCGCTTATAATGAAACATTCCTAGGAGTTAAGATTACTGGAGGGACTCCAAATGTACAAAAAAGAAAAGACAATTGCATAACAATGAGGTCTGAACAACTGGCAGATGTCATTCTGCAAACCTGTTAGTGTAATCTTCAAACATCTTTAAAATGAAACTTAAAAAATCAATTTCCTTGAATCCCTTCAAAAGATTTAGTTTTGTCTGGTTTTCTTAATTTTAAGGTTTTATTTCATATGCATTTTTTTAAAAGCTTATTTAAATGCTTAAGGTTTATAAGAATATTTTTTCCTTAAAAATGCTCCTAATTAATGAGAAATGATTCCTTCATTTGAATAGCTGTGATTAGTAATGTTGAAGAACCCTCTTGTTTGTACATTATTACACCACCAGCATGAAAGGTCTTCTAGCAGAGTGAATTTCAAGACAAAAAACAGCCCTCGGTTCTTGGTGGCCCTTCATAATGTCTTATTAACCCACCTTTATATCATGTACATATTTTCTGAATTTAACTTGAATTTGTGAAAAGGTTAAGTGAGATTTAATTCTGCACAATTTAAGAGTGTTTTCAACAGAGCATTCTTTAAGTGTAATGGACCCTACGGGGGCCAGGGACAGGGGGGTAGTAAATGGACCCTTTAATTATCAATACTCTTAACTTTCTCATTCCTATCTAATAAAATAGAATTGTAGTTAATCAAGCCTGTATTTAGAAGGGTAATATAAAAACCGTCAAAAAGATTACCTTTTGTACTACTTAATAGAAATATCTTCATAATGCTATCTAATACTTGAAATTCTGTATTAAGAAAAATCATTCATTGTCTTCACAGTATCTGTATTAATTTTCTAGAGCTGTTGTAACAGAGCACTACAAATTTGATGGCTTAAAACAACAGAAATTTATTGTCTCACAGTTCTGGAGGCCAGAAGTCCAAAACCAAGTGTCAGTTGGTCCATCATCTCTCTGAAGGCTCTTGGGGGAGATCAGCCCTTCTCTTTTCCTTGCGTCTGGTGGTCCCTGCTAAGCCTGAGGGTTCCTTGGTCTGTAGATGCATCACTGCAACCTCTGCCTCCGTCTCCACACGACCACCTTCCCTCTGTGTGTCTCCCTGTCTTCTCTCTTTATAAGTACACTACTCAGATTGATTAGTTCATAAGGGTTAGGGTAACTAGTATGACTTCATTTCCAAACAAGGTCATGTTCACAGGGACAAGGGATGAGGACTGATTATCTTTTGGGGGGACACAATTCAAACAGCATTTTGCTGTTTTAAGCATTTCACTGCTGTTGTCTTCCTTTTGGTTTATCACTATAACCTTCATTCCCAGGTTGCCAAGAGATTGTTGCTTTTAAAAAAGGAAGACATCTTGAGCTGTTCACTATTCTCTTTATTTCCAGAGTAATGTCATCCTGTTGTTAGATACCACTAGCTGGGCCCTTCGTCGCCTTATCGTCTGTTCAGAAGAAGAGAACGCATCTAAGAGATCTTCCTGGTGGAACAAGGAGGAGGTTGTAAGGAATACCAGCCTTGTCTGGCTAATTATCCTAGCTTTCTAACACCATAAAGATGCCTGCCTGTCTGCCAACCCTTTCAGGGCCTCTTGTTGTTGTTGTTGTTATGTGCCGTCGAGTCAGACCCGACTCATAGCGACCCCTCCTTGGGTTTCTGAGGCAGTATCACTACAGAAGTAGATTGCCCCATCTTCCTTCCGAGGAGTGGCTGGTGGGTTTGAACCGCCAGCCTTCTGGTTAGCAGTCAAATGCCTTAGCCACTATGCTACCAGAGCTCCTTATCTACTATAATGCACAAAATAATTCCCTTATTATGCACTTTCAGATTTAATACTATAAAGATAAATATATTTAAATACCAGTGGCTTCATTTTGTGTGCATTATGTGCATGACAGACTGATTTACAAACAATGAAACAGTAAAAGCTATTTGTGTAGGCTATTCATAACAAATTTCTAATCTTAAAATGAATTTAACCTGTTTTTTAGCTATGTGTTTATGTTTTGGGTTATTATGATGAACCCATGAGTAAGACATCTAATCACACCTACTAGATAAAAAGTGTAAGTAAATTTGAGACCAAGAGAACTTATTCTGTGATTCAGAAAAAGGTGAAGGGATATTAAATAAGGCTTACTCTGCCCTAAATGGCAGCATAGGTAAGTCTCAAAAGCCCACAAAAATGTCATAAATATATTCAACTCTAAGAAATAAAGTATCCCCTATGTATTTATATTATAAAGATCCCTGGTGATACAGTGGTTGAAGCACTCACCTGCTATCCAGAAAGGTCAGTGGTATGAACCCACCTGCTGCTTCATGAGGAAAAGATGTGGTAGCAGTCGGCTTCCATAAAGATTCACATACAGCTTTGGAAATCCTACAGGGATGTTCTACCCTATCCTATAGGGTCCACCTGAATCAGAATCAACTCGATGGCATGGGTTTGGTTTTTGGTTTATTTATGTTATGGTATAAATTCCACAGTTAATCACTAAATAACATATTTATTTCTAACCAGTGTTAGGCATTATTTTTAAGATTTTTACTCTGAAATTGTTTTAGAACATAGGTCACAGCAAATTTTAAAAAATACTTTAATCCATGTCACCATAAGAGGCTTGGTGTGCATAACCAGTGGCTTCTCTGAGAATGGCATGTTTTACACATTGAATAACTTTAAGGGGCAGCAGTTGAAGAAACATGCCTGCATCTGACACATTTAATGTGAATATTTTGTCTTGTTTTGTTTTTAGGAAACTTATAAAATGTGCAAAGAATTTTCACACAAAAACTGGCTAGTGTTCTACAAAGAAAATGGGTGAGTTTGTTAATGTAGAAGATTTAAACTGGGGTCCCTACTTTGTCCGTCTGTTTCCTGTTTTAATTATACTTGTTTATTATAATGGTTAACATGTTCAGCTGCTTACCCAGAGGTACCTGGGAAGAAAGCTCTATGGATCTGCTTCCAAAAGCTCAACTACAGGCATGCATCACTTAACATCCATTTGGACAATGTCCAAACACATATATGTCCTAGACCCGTAAGTTTATTTATTAATTATTTTTTTTAGGAAACACAGCTCTCCTTTTGTTTATTATTTTCTCCTAATGGGTTTAAAGACCAAACTCTTACAGCACTGGACCATGGGTAGAATACAGGCTTGTGAGGCAGAGGACATGGCTCTGGGCATGGGCTTTCAGGCTTTGTCTGGCAGGCAGGCAGCGGTGGGGACTGCTGGGCCCAGGCTGCTCCAGTTGCTCATGTAGGCGGAGCAGCAGCAGCAAAGAAGCAAACTAGAAGCAGCCTTCCATAAGATTTTAATATAGTGTTTCCACAGCATCCAAATCACATAATGTCTTATTTCACAAAACATTTCCTGGATGTTAAGTGACACATACTATACTGGAAACCCTATGAGCACAGTTCTACTCTGACACATGCAGGGTCCCCATGAGTTGGAGTCAGTTTGACAGCAAGTGGACTGGTTATTATAAAGCTCATGAAACCGAATTATAAATGTTTAACTATAAAATTAATTCATCCCACATTATAGAACAATTAAAAACAGACATAAGAAAGTGCTCATGATTCAATGATCCAACGACTATTAGCGTTACAGTGTACCACTCCCTAGTGCTTCTTCTTATGCATACTCTTCATAGAGATTATCTATACCTGTTTTCACAATTAGCTTTTTATATGCTATTACTTAGTCTTGTTGTTGTTATGTTGTTATTTGCCGCCGAGTCAAACCTGACTCATAGCGAGCCCTCCTTGGGTTCCTGAGGCAGTATCACTACAGAAGTAGGATTAAAAACATTCTTTTTAAGGATTGCATAATATGCCACTGAGTGATTATGCCATGGTTTATTCAACCATTATTCTTACCGTCTTCTTTCACACAGTTTGCTTCTCCTTTGCTTTTTACAGGAACAGCCTCACTGTGCTGGATGTTCTAGAAGGGCGAACTCATACCATCTCACTTCCCATCACTCTCAAGACAGTTTTCCTTGTAGCAGAAGACAAGTGGCTTCTGGTGGAGAACAAAACGCATCAGTGAGTAGATCTACATAGTGTTTCATGGACTGCACTGTAGCTCACACTCCTCTGTTACCAGTGTCCTTATGTCCTGTCTCCCTCATGTTTGTCATGTTTGCCTGTTTGGCAGCATATTTGTAGATAAGAGTAGGAAGGAGAAGAGAGAGAAGGAAATTAAGATAATTAGAATGTCACTGCTCATAGTAATTATCAAACTGTTTCTGAGGAAGAAGTTGAAATTAACAGTAAGAAAATAATAACTTTTATGTGTGATCCATATTTATTCAAGTTTTCCCTGTTAGCACATTGGAAATTAACTGTATGCTTGCCAAACTGAAGGTACTTCAGAAGTGATTGTCAATTAGTCCTCTCTTCAAAGGGCCACAGTCTCCATTTCTAGAGCTAGGTTTTTTATTGGTTGGTTGGTTGGTTGGTTTCTTATAATTTTACCTAATCTGTCCCTTAGAAGTTTCTTCTTTCTTTATGTGTTCTTATTGGGGTATATTTATGCTTGTGTT
>NW_006921794.1:2538167-2539847 GCF_000298275.1 Orycteropus afer afer
CTTCCTTCCAAGGAGTGGCTGGTGGGTTTGAACCGCCAGCCTTCTGGTTAGCAGTCAAGTGCCTTAGCCACTATGCTACCAGAGCTCCTGTAGCAGGTCACAAATCAGAGGTAAGGTCCCCACTTACTGGCTGACCCAACAGTCATGTAAAGAGAGAGTTCATTGATAATAAGGAGGTACCCTGCTAGTATTGCCTTTTAAAAATTTTATTTTTTAAAAAAAGCCTTCTCTCCTATAGGAAGTGTTATATTTTTAATTCACATACATTCCTGCATTGTTATTCTGCACTGCTTTTTGTACACAGTGTTGAAAAGTGATTTGGAAATTCACGAAGAAACTCTGAAACAGAAGATTCGACTCAGAATATGAAAATGAGGCTTTAGGGGCAGGAGAAATTGTGATTAGTCTGAGCTCACAAATACTAGAAAAAGAGAAACTTTTCACTTACTTTAGGTGTTTTGTCTGTTGACAGGAAATATCTCTTAACTAAGTCTGCAAACATTGATTCTGAGGATAGTGGGGTTTGCCAGTTGCACATGTTGAAAGAAGAGCCGCCTAGCACAGGGTTTGGAGTTAAACAAGGTAAAGTCTGTCTTCTCTATGCCAGTGGCTGAATGGGTGTGGGCTTGTACACATACCATCCCCTAGTCCTCTGATCACCATAGCATCAGCCTTTGTTAAGTTTTTACTGAAAGAGAAATCTTAGTCACCACTTTAGCAACGTAGATAGGAATCCACCATCATTCAAAGCATCATTCAGAAACTCAATCTTGTAATCTCTGTCTTTGACTTTTTTCAACTGACAAATCAGAATTTTTATATGCATTTAGATTATATTTATTTTAGTATAATTTCTTTTCTTTTTATACAAAACTCTCAAGACTTATACTTAATTCAACACAGTTTTAGCGGGTAAATAGTACTTACAAAAATAATCTAAAACATTCTATTACCAACATGGGGTTAAATGATCTTCACATCTTCTACAGGGTGGTACTCATGATAATATTTATTGCTAATAAAATCTTGAATTCCATAAATACTTGGAATCTCTTTGGGATGATGCCTTTGATTGTGAAAACTGAGTTTTCTCAGATGAAAGCCCACAAATATAATTTAAAGTATTTTCTCTATTTTTTTTTACCTTGGGTCTTTTCTCCATGAGTTGGTGAGAATTAAATCTTACAAAAAATTAATTCCTGGAGCATTTTAGGAGCATATGGTATCTAATGTTTGTCTGACACTTTTCAGAGACAGAGCTCAGCATACCTCATAAAGTTTCAAGTGATCAACTCTCATCTGAAAATCTAAGTTCAGCTGTGGGACAAAGAATTGCCTCTCCTAACCGAATCCTTTCAGATGAGAACAGTTACGCTACAATAGTTGTTGGCTTCCCAGATCTTCTGGTGAGTACCAGTTTTGTAAATTATTGAATAAATATTTCTTCTCATCAGTTTGACCTATAATCTATAGGCCTATTTGAGGTGTAATTTTAAATGTTACAATTTTCTCATAAACATTTCAGATCAAATCTGTATTCCAAGTATGTCATGAAAGTATAGTTTAATTACTTTTTTTTTTTAACTTAACGTTTAAAATATAATGCAATTATGTCATATAAAAAACCAAACCCACTGACATGGAGTCAATTCCAACTCATAGAGACCCACATTGGGTTTC
>NW_006921794.1:2541352-2542117 GCF_000298275.1 Orycteropus afer afer
ATTTTTTTAGTTTAATTTGTTAGTGTGTCATTACTATAGATTAAATTTTTCAGGCCTCTTAAATGTCAGTTCTTTCCATTTGAGTTTTGCTCTGATTTAGCATATCTTGGCAGCATTCAGATTATACTAGAAATGGTGATGGTCACAAATTCTTTCTCTCCTAGATAGGCCCTTCTGCTGTTATCTGTAAAGGAAAAGCTATTTCTAGTTGACATCAGGTAAAACTAGGCACCATTTTCCCCTGAAGGAGGAAGTGGAAAATGAACTTTGAGGTTATTTCAGTTCACATTGCCATCTGATAACCTTAGATTTAGCTCCGTGTGTTTTGATTAAACATTTAATTTTCATAATTTCCTTTATAGCTTTTAGATTAGATGATAGAATCATTTAAAGATAAAAATATGGGCCCTGACTCAAAATTTTAATGTAATTAATGAACTGTGAATACTTCAGGGTATAAGATATTTGAAATCTAAAACCCAGTGGATAGATAATAAGTGGTTTAAGACTTGGACATATGCTTTTCTAATTATCAAGTAAAAAGCAGTTGCTATATAGTATTTACTAAAAATGAAACATGTTGTTGGAATATGATATTTATAGCAGCCTTGAATGAATGAAAGAGATGTGTTTAATATGCTTTCTACAATGCATGTTCCTCTCAAGAGAGAGAATACTAGAACTATTTTTCTGAGATGTGACTATAGATAATTGATCTTCTGATCACTTTTTTCTTATTAACGCAAAAAAAAAAAAAAAAAAAAA